>NC_067495.1:54200896-54315896 GCF_947179515.1 Apodemus sylvaticus | reverse complement strand
TGGTTCACCTGCTGATATGTTTTTATATATAACAAATTATTTAGAGTTTATACAAATTAGAGTAATGTATTTTCCAAGTTAATATTTTTGTAGCCATTTATCTCTAGATAGGAATAGCTAAGCTGTTGAAGCTTAAGACAGGAAATGTTTTCAGCTCAAATTTTATTCTTGTTAACCTTAATATTTGAAGTATTCATTGATGTCCAGTAAACTGTACTACTGCCATATATGCTGGCTTGAAGGGGGTCTGTCTGAAATTCCATGGGGACTAAAAATAGCAAAAGCACATGCTGAAATTAGAATTTATATTTAGATCATATAATGTTTTTCACTCACCCTGCAGAATTTTGTTTTTAAGACTATACATTGTGTGGTCCTTTGGTTCTTATTTTAAAAGCACAAGAAATTCACTGGAAAGCCAAACATTAATACAAACATAGTTTGCATTGTATGGGGCGATACAGTTGCTATGCAGAATAGGTTCAGGGCCTTCATTAACAACAACACATTGATTTGCTTTAATCAGATAAACACTTAATTTTACTTTTTTGAAGGGACATTGTGAAATGTTGTAAGGAAATTTTAGACTTGTATTTTAGCATCCATAAGAAAGATCACCAAAAATATGTATGTTTGTGCTGGTCATGTTGCTTCAAGAAAAGTTGCCTAGTGAGTACCAAACCTTTGTACTGCTTGTTGCCCCCCCCCCATCCCCCCACACATACTCACACTCACAAACCCTTTACCATCCTACTTTAATGTACAATGTTTTTGTTGGCAATGCTGAAGACTTTGGAGATATACTGAATGATGGAAACTAAGCTTTTCAAACCTCCCTAAATTTTAGGGTAATATTGTTGAACTGTAGGATAGGATTTCTGGGCCTAAAATGGATCTTGGATCCTTGGTAATTTATGTCTACTTTGTTCCTTTAGACATAACCATGATAATAACCTTGATATAGGATATGTCTCCAATGGTATGTCAACCAGAGATCATTTTATGCTTTAGAGTCATGGTTATAAATAATTATTATTCTATACTACAATTCTTCATAAATTCAGTAAGCCACTTACTCTGAGCCAATATTTGGTATACCATCAGATGTATAACAAAGAACTAAACTAAGGCCCTGAAACTTAATTTCCTAGTGTAAGGATACTGGTGATAAATAATAATTAAGTGGCATGGCAAGTGGTGACAAAGTACAGTAGAGAAGAATGCAGCTGTGCGAGGAGGAAAGGGATTGATAATTTATGTAGTGGGGGCTAACAAAGTTCTTGAAACAGTAATATTGAGATGAGACCAGATGACTCTGAGATGATAAGCATAGCATATATGTGGAAAAGGAGCCCAATGTAAGGGGCCTGAAACCCAGGAAGTAAGGGCCTGGGATATGGTATGTTTAACCCATTTAAGAAACAACAAAGAGGTCATGTTGTACAAGATGAATGAATAATGGGGAAAGTATTAAATGGTATTGTAAGAGAGATGGAGCAGCGGGTTGAGACAGCAGACATAGAGGGCCTTGGGATCCAGATTAATGACTTTGATTCATAATTCTAGGAGAAATGGGGGAAGTAGTTTCTGCTTAACCCAAGGGGAAGCAGGGCTGCTGATGGGAATTTATTAGGGCCAAGACACATCTTGAAGTTAAAGCTGGTAGGATTAGCTATTTAATTAATTTTCTCTTATATTATATAGAAGAGTTTGAAGAAGATTTTATAGTCTAATAACTTTGAATTTAGGACTTCTGCTATATAGTAGATTATTCGTGTGTGCTAAACATGAAATGGTAGTATGTTTGGTTGTTATCTCCCCCAGACTTTTAGAGAACTATGAGTTTTTGATTGACTTTTAACTCATAGTTGAGTCAACAAGGGAAATTTTCTGGACCAGAGATAACTCCCATAAACAGTGGGAGTTGCTTTAAATGTACATGGGCGGATCTGGTTTCCTGTTTCCTATGCAGTCTATTTAGTAGGTATTTTCAGTGTTAGGAAGTGTTAGGTTAGATCCTTAGGGCAAAGGTGGTATTCCCTCATACTTTTAACAGTAAGTTAAAATAGAATATTTAGAACAGACAATCTGTGGTTTGATTAGGCATCACATTCTAGCTGAGTGGCTCCAAGCTATGCTCTTTTTTAGGTTAGTCATAGGTTTAAAAAAAAAAAAGTCTCAGAACCATCTGTAATGTTATACAATGACCTCTTCTGGTGTATCTGAAGACAGTGACAGTGTACTCATGTGTATTAAATAAATACATATATAAATCTTTTTTTTAATAAAGTCTTTGTACTGGAGAAATAGCTCAACAGTTAAGAGCACTGGCTGCTCTTTAGAGGTTCTGAGTTCAATTCCCAACAACCACAAGGTGGCTCACAACCATCTGTAATGGGATCTGATGCCCTCTTTGGAGTTTGTTCGAAGACAAATCACTCATATACATAAAAAATAAAAAGGCTTTGAGGCAAATCTTGAAATTAAGAAAATGGTGCAAGCTGGGCATATCAGCGCGTGCCTGTGACTAGGAAGGTGGAGTCAAGAGGATAGTTAGAAAATGCAAGGCTTTCTATGGTTTTGTGGAGAGTTGTAGGCTACTTGGTGACCCTGACTTAAAAGATCATCCCCTCACAACAGAGAGGAAGGGAGGAGAAAGTAAATGGGTGACTGGAGATAATTGGAAATAGTCCATGTCTTGGTCCTCAGTTTTTCTCTTCATGCCATGTCCTTCCAGCAGTATTTCTTCTCCATTTACTCTGGTCTCTCTGTGATCTACATGTTTGCCTCCCTAACAAATTATGGTGAAAACAAAGGATTAAGTCACAATGTAGGAACCCAGTGAAAGCCGTAGCATCATTTTATACATATTAAGTAGCTACTAAATATATAAATATTGTAGTTGTTGTGGTGCTTTACTGTGAAAAAATATCTGAAACATGCTTGTGAAGTTGGGCACCAGAAATAATGTATCTGTGAGTCATGCTGACATGGAGGCTAGAAGGTTATCAGAAATTGGAAGGAAAGTTGAAGCAAACATCAGATATGGGAGAGTATAGCTCAGAATACAAGGTAAACCTCAGTCTCCAGGTAAAAACTAGTCTCAATAGCTAGTTTGTGATCAAGATGTATGTCTGTTTTTTAATATATTTAGGTTTCAACTGTATACAGTTTCCTGCATTTACATACTATTTCTAACAGATAAATGATATATAAGCAAACACAAAACTGATTTGAACTATATGTCCAAATCACTCCCTGAAATATCAGTGGCATCAGAATAAATTCTCATCTTGGAAATAAACATTTGTAGCAGAATCAAGTATATAATATTGTTTTCTCCTGGTCATTACCTAGAATCTTACTTTCTCCCTCACCTTCATAGTGTACAAAGTTACTTTTATTTGTAGAAATATTGGTTGAGACATCTCATTTAGATAAATACATTTATTGCATATATCATCTGTCTCCAAGATGCTGGTCTTGGGGCTGAAACCTTGGATTTTGCCGTTCTATAGAAGACTAACTACAGAACTAGGCACAGACTTCAAGTATGGCAATGGTGCTTTAAAGATAAAAGATTACAGAATTAGTACCAGTGAGACATGATGAAATAGAATTAAACTCGAAAGTAAGACTTTTGATACATATTAAAACTGTGAATGTGGACTGGAGAAGCTAACAACTCTTGACAATCAGATTTTATCATTTCAGTTCTAGGTGAGAAAATAATAATGCTCTTTCTAGTTTCTTTAGTTGAAAGGAACTATTGAGACATTTTTAAATCTTTGAATCAATAACATGAAGACCCTAAATAATAAATGGCAAGACTAGAGATGAAGACCAGATTTCAAGTACTAGCAAATGATAAGTATATTTTTCATTCCCATACTGCACTTAGAACCAGCTTTGCGCACCAGGTGACAGCAAAGGCTCCAGAAGCAAAGGGAATCCCTGCCATACAGAGACAATGTAGAAATCCCTCAGGGAATTTTATTTTTCTTTTATGATTTCAGTCTCTAAGTGATCTGGTAGTGATAAACAGAAGCTGGGATGGGAGTCAGTAGGCACTGGTTCTGATTAGAGCACACTTACAGAAAAGTACATGATAGACTTGAGTAACTACAGACCCAGCTTTCCAGTGTAAAACTGAAATAATAATTATCAAGGACCTAAATGTGGTACATAACTATCATCATAGCACTCACGAGTCTTGTGGCAGAAAGATTACAAGTTTATATTTTCTTAGATTTACTTTTTTTTCTGTGTATGAGTCTTTGCCTTCAGTGTGTATGTATAGCACATGCATGCCTGGTGCATGTATAGATCAGAAGAGGGAATTGGGGACCCTAGAACTGGAGAAGGTTGTAGTCCACCATGTGGGTGCTAAGAACAGAATCCAGGCCCCTCCAAAAAAATGCTCTTAACCACTGAGCCATCTCTGTAGCCTAGATAATTACAAGTTTAATGTGGGCCTGGACTATATAACCATGCACTGTCAGGAACAACAAATTATAAACAAAGAGGGAGAGACTGTAGTAGTTGTACCAAGGAGGATCACAGAAAATACCTCTGGGGAAATGGCCCCATAAAATTTCTTATGAACAAACTCCTGAAGGTAAACAATACACTTCTAATCAGTATACCAAGGACTTAAGACATAGAAATAAAAACTCTCACTAGAACTCCAGGAAATTGCTAAGGCAGCTCACACACATGGAAAGTCCAAAAAACACTGTAAGAGTTCCCTTGTTGAGATTGTATTTTCTGGTGCTGGGAATTGAAGCCAGGGACTTCTGAATGCTAAGCATGTACTCTACCAGGGAGTTACATTTCTAGTATTACTTCAAAAGATTTAAAAATTGAACTTGTACCAATGCCACAGAAAGGTGAAATTCACAGGCTGACCCTAATGATGTTGGTCTCCTGAAATTGAAGTACCGTCCTGAGAATGCATCATAGTGTATTAGTATATGTTTAGCTTTTGTGAAAGAAAGGGAAGGAGGGAGAGAGGGAAAAAAAGAAAGAGAAGAATTGCAGCTAGATTTTGACTACTTTGTAGGGTCTTCTCTACCCTTTGAAACTCCTAAAACTAGGTAGCAGGGGAAAAAAGGGTTGAGGGGGAAAGGAGCAACATTATCATTAGACTACTTTCTTCTGATTAGGAGGGTCAGATTCCTTGGGACACGTTTGATCTTTGCACTCAGGACATCTAATTTCTTATTTTCACTTCTTTGCATATGACTACTTAACAAACCTCAACCAACAGTATCCAGCCAAGCAGCCTCTTCTTTCAGAACTCATATATATATATATATATATATATATATATATCCTCTGAATAGTCCCCAGAATTTCAAATGTCACACATACATACAGAAACTATCTGCAGCTGGCAAAACCACACCCCTGTTAGAGCACGAGGCAAATCATAGTCAGTTGCTGTAGACAAAATGAAGCAGCCCCATATCCCTCACACCTGAGATTAAAACGGAAACACATTCTTATAATTCTGTGAGTTTAAAGAAGCCAAAATTCTCTAGTTCCACCATTTTCCTAAGAATTTCATGAATTCATTGTTTTTAATAGCTTAGTAGTATTCCATTATGTAAATATACCATATTTTCTGTATCCATTCTTCTGTTGAGGGACATCTGGGTTCTTTCCAGCTTCGGGCTATTATAAATAAGGCTGCTATGAACATAGTGGAGCATTTGTCCTTATTACATGTTGAAGCATCATCTGGGTATATGCCCAGGAGTAGTATAGCTGGGTCCTCCAGAAGTGTCATGCCCAGTTTTCTGAGGAACCGCCAGACTGATTTCCAAAGTGGTTGTACCAGTTTGCAACCCCACCAGCAGTGGAGTTTTCCTTTCTCCACATCCTTGTCAACATCTGCTGTCTCCTGGGTTTTTGACCTTAGCCATTCTGACTGGTGTGAGGTGAAATCTCAGGGTTGTTTCGATTTGCACTTCTCTAATGATTAATGATTTTGAACATTTCTTAAGGTCCGAAGTTCTTCATGTGAAAATTCTTTGTTTAGCTCTGTACACCACTTTTTAATGGGGGTTATTTGGTTCTCTTGGTTCTAGCTTCTTGAGTTCTTTGTATATATTAGATATTAGCCCTCTGTCGGATTTAGGGTTGGTGAAGATCCTTTCCCAATCTGTTGGTTGACATTTTGTCCTTTTGACAGTGTCCTTTGCCTTACAGAAACTTTGTAGTTTTATGAGGTCCCATTTGTCAATTCTTGATCTTAGAGCAGAAGCTATTAGTGTTCTGTTCACGAAATTTCCCCCTGTGCCCATGTGCTCATGGCTCTTCCCCCAAAACTTTTCTATTAGTTTCAGTGTGTCTAGCCTTATGTGGAGGTCCTTGATCCACTTGGAGTTGAGCTTAGTACAAGGAGATAAGAGTGGATCAATTTGCGTTCTTTTGTATGCTAGCTGCCAGTTGAACTAGCACCATTTGTTGAAAAGGTTCCAGACACATAGGCAGCAGAGGATGGCCTTGTTGGACTTCAAAGGGAGGAGAGCCCCTTGGTCCTGGAATGGAATGCAGAAGTGTACGGAAATACCAGGAGGAAGGGAGAAGGCTTTTGGGGGGACCAGGAAAGGGGAAATCATTTGAAATATAAATAAAGAATATATCTAATAAAAAGACTTAAAAATTAAAAACAGAAGCCAAAATTCTCACTACAAAGACTTAGCAGAAATTTTCATAAGACTCCAGCTATTACACATGTTTGAACAAGTAATGATAGTCACTTTTGAAATGAATAGTAGATTGAGAGTCTCAGCAAAGAAGTAGAAGATATAGAACCAAATAAATGTATTAGAACAACAATAACAACAAAATTCTCCAGTTAACCTTAGTGGCAGAATGTGTCCATAGACTTGGGTGTAGATAAATAAAAATCCAACATGGAGAGAAGGGCAGGATACTGAGACCAGGGAGAACAAAAGTAACAGAGGCTCAGAGACTGTGAGTCGGTGTTAAAAACAATCTTAGCATTTATATTACTGTAGACCCAAAGAAGAGGATAGGATCTGTAATTTCTCAGTTCTGGCATGTATATAAACTTACCTGTTTAAAAGGTTCAGTGAGAGCTGGGTATTTGCTTGAGAAGTTGAGTACTTCCCTAGGAAGTGCAGGGTTCTAGATTCAAATCCAAAGAAATCCACTATGTTATTATCATAATCAGTTGTTTAAAATGAAGACAAAAACTAAAGAACAACCAGAAAATAGTAACATAAAATTGATTGGATAATATATTTCTCATCAGGAATTATGCAGGGCAGAAACTGGGCTATATTTTGAAATGCTAAAACAAATTGTCAGTTCATGTTTCTATATCTAAATATTTTTAGATGAAAGGAATTATCACACAAGTCAGAGTTCACTACCTTCAAATCTTCTATGATAAACAAATTTGCTTGGGAATTGCCATTCAGAGAGAATAAAAGTAAAAGTTGAAGGAAATTTGGACTGTGAAGAATGAAGGAACCATAGTAAAAGAGCTGAGTATACTAGAGACCCTGGCACATCAAGTCTCTGTTTGTATTCTGTGAAATGTATCTTACAGATGAAAACACTACCAATGTTGTCACGGAACATAACTATAATGTATAAGACAAACACAACACAAAATCTGCAAATGAATATCAACTATAATGGATATAGCTAAAAGTGATCTTAAACGCCTGTAGAAGCAGGAGACAAGATTTAGGACAGAAAAGGAGAAGGAATAGCCAGAAAATAATCAAATGGTGGAGCCAATCTGAATATATCTCTCTGTAGCTTGGAAAATTACAAGTTCAGTGTTGGCCTGGACTATATAACCATGCACTGTCAGAAACAACAAATAAAATATATGCCTCTTTAAATGCAGATGATCTAATGTGTATAGAATAATAATAAAAAATAAGAATATATTTTTAAAATTAATTTTACATCCTGATCACTGACCCCTCTCTGTTCCCCCCCTTCCCTAGTACCTCCCCTCTCCCCTTCTCCTCTGAGAGAATGGAGGTACTACCCTGGCACATCAAGTGTCTGCAGAGCTAGGCACTTCTCCTACTGAGGCCAGAAAAGACAGTGCAGTTAGGTGAATGAATTTCACAGACAGGCAACAGCTTTGGGACAGTTGTTCAGGACCTACATGAAGACCAAACTTCACATCTGCTACATATATTGGTGGTGGTGGTAATGGTGGGGTTTAGGTCCAGCCCGTGTATGCTCTTTGTTTGGTTGTTCAGTGTGAGAACTGCAAGTATCCCGGTTAGTTAACTCTTGGTCTTCCTGTGGGGTTCTTTCCCCCAACTCTTCCTTAAAAGTCCCCAAGCTCCATCCCATGTTTGACTGTGGGTCTTTGCATCCCTCTAAGTCACCTGCTGGGTGGAGCCTCTCAGAGGAAAGCCATGCTAGACTCCCGTCTACAAGCATAACTGAGCATCAGTCAGTAGTGTGAGAAATTGGCTCTCATGTTGAGCCATTGGTTAGTCATTCCCTCAGTTTCTGTTTCATCCTCTGTGCCTGAAATTCTTGTAGACAGGATAAGTTTTGGGTCAAAAGTTTTGTGGGTGATTTGGTGTACCTCTCTCTTCACTGGTGTTCCTATCTGGCTACAGAAGGTTTCCTCTTTAGGTTCCATATCCCCACTGTTGTGACTTTCAGCTAAGGTCACCCCCATTGATTCTTGGGACCCTCCCTTATCCCCAGTCTCTGGTATGTCATTGAGATGCCCACCTGTCCCCTGTGTCAGCTGCAGATTTCCATTCAATCTCATGGCTGTCTCCCCACACCTCAACCCCCATTCCCATTCCCTCTCCCACCTAATTCTCGCCATCTGCCTCCTACATCTACATTGTTTCCTCTTCTGAGTGAAATTCAAGTATCCTCACTTGGGCCTACCTTTCTGTCTGTGGAGCGTAATGTGGATATCCTGTATTTTATGGCCAGTATTCATACTGTCAATGTCCTTTTGGAACTACCTTACTCAGAATACTTTCAAGTTCCATCCATTCGCCTGCAAAATTTTTTCATGTCTTTGTTTCCAATAGCTGATTAGTGTTCCATTGTGTAGATGTGCCACGTTTTCTTTATCCATTCTTCAGTTGAGGGATATCTAGGTTGTTTTTAGTTTCTGACTATTAAAAATAAAGCTCCTATGAACATAGTTGAGCAAGGATTTTCACCAACCCTACATCTGACATAGGGCTAATATACAGAGTGTATAAAGAACTCAAGAAGTTAGACACCAACAACCCAAATGACCCAATTTAGTTGGGTGGGAAAACAGGAGGAGGGAAGGGGACTGATGGGACTTTCGGGGAGTGGGGGTCCAGAAAAGGGGAAATCATTTGAAATGTAAATAAATATATCAATAAATTAAAAAAAAAGAAAGAAAAAATGGGGTTCAGAGGTAAACAGAATTTTCAACAGATGAATCTCAAGTGGCTGAGAAGCACTTAAAGAAATGTTCAAAGTCCTTAGTTATCAGGGAAATACAAATCAACATGACTCTGACATTCCATCATATACCTGTCAGAATGGCTAAGATAAAAAATTCAAGTGATAAAACATACTGGGGAGGGTGTGGAGCAAGAGGAACACTCTTCATTGCTGGTGGGAGTGCAAACTTATATAACCACTCTGGAAATCAATGTGGCAGTTTCTTAGAAAACTGGGAATAGTTCTTCCTCAAGATCCAGCTATACCATTCCTGGGCATTTACCCAAAGATGCCCCCACTATACTGCAGAATACATTTTTAAACTGATACAACTTTCATATTTCTTCAAGAAACTCAATTAGCCCAGAAGCTCTGAATTCTCAAGACACAGTTAGCATATCAAATGATAACCCAAGAAGAGGGAAAGAGAGGTCCGTGGTTCTGAAAAGAGTTGATCCAGCATTGTAGAGGAGTACCAGGTCAGGGAAATGGGAGGGGGGGATGATTGGGAAATGGGCGGAGGGAAGAGGGCTTATGAGACCAATGGGGTGGGGGGAACCGGGAAAGGGGAAAGCATTCCTAATGTAAACAAAATATATATAGAAAAAAAGAGAAACTCACTTCACATTTGATACATGTGTCTTAAACAAAAAGACAATCAGACATGGTGGCTCACTCCTATAATGTCAGCTCTTAAACTGGAATACCCAAAACATAATCCACACATCAAATGAGGTACAAGAAGAATGGAGGAGTGGCCCCTTGTTCTGGAAAGACTCAGTGTAGTAGTATAAGGCAAAACCAGAACAGGGAAGTGGGAAGGGGTGGGTGGGAGGACAGGGGGAGGGAAGGGGGCTTATGTGACTTTCAGGGAGTGGGGGACCAGAAAAGGGCAAATCATTTGAAATGTAAATAAAAAATATATCGAATTTAAAAAAAAAAAAGAAGAAGAATCAGAGGCAAGTATTATGACTTCTAGACCGGCCAAAAAGGAAAGAAAGAAAATTGAGAAAATGCCAAAGCTATACTATGTAATCATTAATGAAATAATGTATATATTAGTAGCATAAAATTAGACTTCAGAACAAAGAAAATGACTAGGGTAAAGCAGAACATTACATAATCATAAAAAAGCTCATAATTTAAATGGGTATATGTGTAACAACACAGTTTCAAAATCCTATAAAAGAAAGCTGGCAGAACTGAAAGGAGAGATAGATAATCCATAATTACACTTGGCAACTATAACATTCCTTTTTCAATGAGAGAAATATTAGGAATAAAATCAACAAGGATATAAAGGAGGTAACCACCATCTGAATGGGGTTGATATTTATAGAGTTCCTAATGGTGGTACTAACCCCATTCTTTTCAAGTACACACAGAACATTCAATAAGAGTGTATTTTGAGTTATAAAACAAACTAAGAAACTTAAAAATTGATGTTTCCTATAAACCATATTCTTAAAAAATAAATTTATTTAAATATAGTGGAGAAAAACAAAATCAATGAAGTAAAGATAATGAAACATGGTGATACTATTGAATATTTTTATTAGAGAAAGTGTTGTCAAATCAATAATCTGAGTGTCTATAAAAACATAAAAAGAGAAGCAAAGTAAAGCCAAAACACGCTGAAGGAGATGGTAGAATAAGAAAGGCTATATCAATGGAATTGAAAAGAGATACAGGGCCTGGAGAGATGGCTCCGAATTTGAGAGCACTGACTTCTAGAGAACATGGTTTCAATTCCCAGCAAGCATATGGCAGCTCAGAACTGTCTGCAACTCTAGTTGAAGGAGATCAAACACCCTCACTTAGACATAAAAAATGAGGCAAAATACCAAGGTACATAAAATAAAAAAACTTTAAAAAGAAATACAGAAAATTAGTGAAAGTAAAATTTCACTGTTGAACAAACAACAATAATAAACCTTTTAGTGTGTTTTGCAAGCATAAAAAGAATATAAGTGATCAATATCAGCACTAGATTCACTCTTTAAGAGAATGTCACGTACTTGTAGATTTTGGATAATGAACCAGTTCCATTAAACCACACAGACTTTTGAAACTACATAATCTGGTATTGCATATATTTGAAGACTTGAAGGGACAAAGGAAAATTCATCAATACACAGCTTGAATAGTTAAAGCTTCCATAATGAAGTTAGTGTGGAACTAGCAAAGTGACAGACACCTATTTCTGAACAAGAAAATATGAAACAGATTCACCTACCTAGACATGGTCCTAGCGCTCTGGAGACTAAGACTGGAGGATTGCTGTTAATTCTAGGCCAGTCTGTGCTACCTTCTAATTATGAGGCCCACTTTAGCTATGAAACCCTGTCTTGAACAGAGGAAAGCCAGGCACGGTGTGCTGCACATCTTTAATTCCAGACTTGGAAGTCAGGCAGGTAGAGTTTTGTGAGTTCAAGGCCAAAGACCCCGTCTCCAAAATGCCTCTTTTGCTTCAGTTAAAAAGAGCTTATAATCAAGCTGACTCCTAACCCTGCACTCTGCAAGGGCAAAGCCATATTCAGAATTAGGGCTAAGAACCTGCAGGCAAACTCAGGTTTCAGGGTACAGATAAAGGCTCTCCACATCACAACCTCCCTGGAAATTAAAGTTGAGAGTGGTCAGAAAATTATCACAATATTTTTGTTTCAGTTCCTGAATCAAAATTTTCTAGAAAATCCATGTCTAGCTAATGAATCAATCAGCAGTAAAGTTCAGTGGGATACATACTTTTTTTTGTTTAGAGTCTTTATTGCTTAGAGAATTCTTCCTAAGCCAACTCATAAAAGCCTTAGGAAAAATAAACAAAAGCACCCCAGTAGCTACACCTTGCCTGATGTGTATGATAGAGTTCTTGATGACTTGATCTTTCTGGGTGAAAACACAGGCAAGGGTAACCATGGGAAGCTGGGTGGCAGTGGAACGAACACACAGATTCATTGAGACAAAGTCCAGGAGAACAAAAGCACAACACACTATTAACATTTCTTGTCTCTATGGACCTCACTGGCAGGGACATTGATTTTGAATTTCTAGAGTTTAAGAAAAGCTTACACAAAGCTAGCCTTTTATTTTTTTCAACAGACTTAATTGTGTGTGTGTGTGTGTGTGTGTGTGTGTGTGTGTTTGTGTGTTTATTACATAAAACCACTATATCAGCAGGAGAGATAGCTCAGTCTTTACAGTGCTAATATTGCAAGCATAAGGACAGTAGTTCAGTTCTGGGAAACTATATTACAAAAGCCAGGAATGGTGACACAGATTTATAACCCTTGAACTAGGGAGCCAGAGATAGGTAGATCCTATAGGCTCTCCCACCAGCCTTATCTACATGGATAGCCCCCTAGGTTCAGTGAGGAACCTTGTCTCTAAAAAAACAAGCTGAATGACACCTGAGGAACAATACCAGAGGTTGTCCTGTTTTTCTTTTTCTTTCTTTTTTTAGTACTTTTTTAAATTATTTTTTCTACATCCTTTGTTTACATTCCAAATGCTTTCCCCTTTCCCGGTTCCTCCCTCCCCATAAGCCCCATAAGCCCTCTTCTCTCCACCCATTCCCCAATCACCCCCTCCCATTTCTCTGTCCTGGTACTCCCCTACAATGCTGGATCAAGCCTATCCAGAATCAGGGCCCTCTCCTTCCTTCTTCATGGGAATCATTTGGTACACAAATTGTTTCTTGAATATTCAGAGCTTCGGGCTAATTAATATGTACTTAGCAGTGACTACATTCCATGTGTATTTTTTTGTGATTGGGTTACCTCACTTAGGATGATATTTTCCAGTTCCAGCCATTTGCCTAAAAATTTCAAGAATTCATTGTTTTTAATTGCTGAGTAGTATTCCATTGTGTAAATATATCACATATTCTGCATCCATTCCTCCATGGAGGGACATCTTGGTTCTTTCCAGCTTCTGGCTATTATAAATAAGGCTGCTATGAACATAGTGGAGCATGTGTCCTTATTGCATGCCAGGGAATCCTCTGGGTATATCCCCAGGAGAGGTATAGCAGGGTCCTCAGGAAGTGTCATGCCCAGTTTTCTTAGGAACCTTCAGACTGATTTCCAGAGTGGTTGTACCATCTTGCAATCCCACCAGCAGTGGAGGAGTATTCCTCTTTCTCCACATCCTCACCAACACCTGCTGTCTCCTGAGTTTTTAACCTTAGGCATTCTGACTGGTGTGAGGTAAAATCTCAGGGTTCATTTGATTTGCACTTCCCTAATGACTAATGATGTTGAACATTTCTTAAGGTACTTCTCAGCCATCCAAATTTTGTCAGGTGAAAATTCTTTGTTTAGATCTGTACCCCATTTTTAATAGGGTTATTTGGTTCTCTGGGGTCTAACTTCTTCAGTTCTTTGTATATATTGGATATTAGCCCTCTGTTGAATGTAGGGTTGGTGAAGATCGTTTCCCAATTTGTTGGGTGCTGTTTTGTCCTTTTGACAGTGTCCTTTGCCTTACAGAAACTTCGTAGTTTTATGAGGTCCCGTTTGTCAATTCTTTTTTTTTTTTTTAATTTTTTTTATTCGATATAATTTATTTACATTTCAAGTGATTTCCCCTTTTCTAGCCCCCCCCACTCTCCGAAAGTCCCATAAGCCCCCTTCTCTTCCCCTGTCCTCCCTCCCACCCCTTCCCAGTTCCCCGTTCTGGTTTTGCCGAATACTGTTTCACTGAGTCTTTCCAGAACCAGGGACCACTCCTCCTTTCTTCTTGTATCTCATTTGATGTGTGGATTATGTTTTGGGTATTCCAGTTTTCTAGGTTAATAACCACTTATTAGTGAGTGCATACCATGATTCACCTTTTGAGTCTGGGTTACCTCACTTAGTATGATGTTCTCTAGCTCCATCCATTTGCCTAAGAATTTCATGAATTCATTGTTTCTAATGGCTGAATAGTACTCCATTGTGTAGATATACCACATTTTTTGCATCCACTCTTCTGTTGAGGGATACCTGGGTTTTTTCCAGCATCTGGCAATTATAAATAGGGCTGCTATGAACATAGTAGAGCATGTATCCTTATTACATGGTGGGGAATCCTCTGGGTATATGCCCAGGAGTGGTATAGCAGGATCTTCTGGAAGTGAGGTGCCCAGTTTTCGGAGGAACCGCCAGACTGATTTCCAGAGTGGTTGTACCAATTTGCAACCCCACCAGCAGTGGAGGAGTGTTCCTCTTTCACCACACCCTCTCCAACACCTGCTGTCTCCTGAATTTTTAAACTTAGCCATTCTGACTGGTATAAGATGAAATCTTAGGGTTGTTTTGATTTGCATTTCCCTAATGACTAATGAAGTTGAGCATTTTTTAAGATGCTTCTCTGCCATCCGAAGTTCTTCAGGTGAGAATTCTTTGTTTAACTCTGTACCCCATTTTTTAATAGGGTTGTTCGGTTTTCTGGAGTCTAACTTCTTGAGTTTTTTATATATATTGGATATTAGCCCTCTATCTGATGTAGGATTGGTGAAGATCTTTTCCCAATTTGTTGGTTGCCGATTTGTCCTCTTGATGGTGTCCTTTGCCTTACAGAAACTTTGTAATTTTATAAGGTCCCATTTGTCAATTCTTGCTCTTAGAGCATACGCTATTGGTGTTCTGTTCAGAAACTTTCTCCCTGTACCGATGTCCTCAAGGGTCTTCCCCAGTTTCTTTTCTATTAGCTTCAGAGTGTCTGGCTTTATGTGGAGGTCCTTGATCCATTTGGATTTGAGCTTAGTACAAGGAGACAAGGATGGATCCCGTTTGTCAATTCTTGATCTTAGAGCATAAGCTATTGGTGTTATGTTCAGGATTTTTCCCCTGTGCCCATGTCCTCAAGGCTCTTCCCCATTTTCTTTTCTATTAGTTTCAGTGTGTCTGGTTTTACATGGAGGTCCTTGATCCATTTGGAGTTGAGCTTAGTACAAGGAGACAAGGATGGATCAATTTGCATTCTCCTGCATGCTGACCTCCAGTTGAACCAGCACAATTTGTTAAAAAGGCTATCTTGTTTTTCACTGGATGTTTTCAGCTCCTTTGTTGAAGATCAAGTGACCATAGGTGTGTGGGTTCATTTGTGGGTCTTCAATTCTATTCCATTGATCTACCTGCCTGTCACTGTACCAATACCATGCAGTTTTTAACACTTTTGCTGTGTAGTACTGCTTGAGTTCTGGGATACTGATTCCCCCAGAAGTTCTTTTACTGTTGAGAACAGTTTTAGCTATCCTAGGTTCTTTGTTATTCCAGATGAATTTGAGAATTGCTCTTTCTTACTTTATAAAGAACTGAGTTGGGGTTTTGTTGTGGATTGTGTTGAATCTGTAGATTTCTTTTGACAAGATGGCCATTATACCTATATTAATCCTGCCAATCCATGACCATGGAAGATTTTTCCATTTTCTGAGGTGTTCGATTTCCTTCTTCAGAGACCTGAAGTTCTTGTCATACAGATCTTTCACATGTTTGGCTAGAGTCACACCAAGATACTTTATATTGTTTGTGGCTATTGTGAAGGGTGTCATTTCCCTAACTTCTTTCTTGGCCTGCTTATCCTTTGAGTATAGGAAGGCAACTGATTTGCTTGAGTTGATTTCATAACCAGCCACTTTGCTGAAGTTGTTTATCAGCTGTAGGAGTTTTCTGGTGGAGTTTTTTGGGTCACTTAAGTAGACTATCATATCATGTGCAAATAGTGATAGTTTGACTTCTTCCTTTTCAATTTGTATCCCTTTGACCTCCTTATGTTCTCTAATTGCTCTAACTAGAACTTCAAGCACTATATTGAAAAGATATGGAGAGAGAGGACAGCCTTGTCTAGTCCCAGGTTTTAGTGGGATTTCTTCAAGTTTCTCTCCATTTAGTTTGATGCTGGCTACCGGTTTGCTGTATATTTATTGCTTTAACTATGTTTAGGTACAGGCCTTGTATTCCTGCTCTTTCCAAGACTTTTAGCATGACAGGATGCTGAATTCTCTCAAATGCTTTTTCGGCATCTAATGAAATGATTATGTGGTTTTTTTCTTTGAGTTTGTTTATGTAGTGGATTGCATTGATGGATTTCCGTATATTGAACCAACCCTGCATCCCTGGGATGAAGCTTACTCGATCATGGTGGATGATCGTTTTGATGTGTTCTTGGATTTGGTTGGCAAGAGTTTTATTTATTATTTTCACATCGATATTCATAAGGGAAATTGGCCTGAAGTTCTCTTTCTTTGTTGGATCTTTGTGTGGTTTTGGTATCAGCATAATTGTGTCTTCGTAGAATGAGTTGGGTAGTGTTCCTCCTGTTTCTATTTTGTGGAATAGTTTGAAGAGTATTGGTGTTAGGTCTTTGAAGGTCTGATAGAATTCTGCAGTAAAACTATCTGGTCCCATGCCTTTTTCTGTTGTTGTTGGGAGACTATCTATGACCCCTTTTATTTCTTTAGGGGTTATGGGACTGTCTAGATGATCTATTTGATCAGGATTTTGGGTATTTGGTATCTGTCTAGGAAATTGTCCATTTCCTCCAGATTCTCCAGTTGTGTTGAGTATAGACTTTTGTAGTAGGATCTGACAATCTTTTGCATTTCCTCAGTTTCTGTTGCTATATCTCCCGTTTTCATTTCTAATTTTGTTGATTTGGATACTGTCTCTGTGCCCTTTGGTTAGTCTGGCTAAGGGTTTATCTATCTTGTTGATTTTCTCAAAGAACCAGCTCCTGGTTTTGTTGATTCTTTGGATGGTTCTCTTTGTTTCTACTTGATTGATTTTAGCCCTGAGTTTGAGGATTTCCTGTCTTCTACTCCTCCTGGGTGAATTAGCTTTTTTGTTCCAGGGCTTTCAGGTGTGCTGTTAAACTGCTAGTGTATGCTCTCTCTCATTTTTTTGTTTGTTTGTTTTTGTTTTTGTTTTTGTTTTTGAAGCACTCAGGGCTATGAGTCTTCCTCTTAGCTTTGCTTTCATTGTGTCCCATAGATTTGTGTATGTTGTGCCTTCATTTTCATCAAATTCTAAAAAAGTCTTTGATTTCTTTCTTTATTTCTTCCTTGACCAAGGTATCATTGAGTAAACTATTGTTCAGTTTCCATGTGTGTGGGGGCTTTCTGTTGTTTTTTGTTGTTATTGAAGACTGATTTTACACCATAGTGATCTGATAGGAGGCATAGGATTATTTTTATCTTCTTATATTTGTTGAGGTCTGTCTTGTGACCAATTATATGATCGATTTTGGAGAAGGTTCCATGAGGTGCTGAGAAAAAGCTATATTCTTTTGCTTTAGGATGAAATGTTTTGTGTGTGTGTGTGTGTGTGTGTGTGTGTGTGTGTGTGTGTGTGTGTGTGTGTTAAATCCAATTGGTCCAAAGCTTCAATTAGTTTCACTGTTTCCCTGTTTAGTTTCTGTTTTCCTGATCGGTCCATTGAGGAGAATAGAGTGTTGGAAGTCTCCCATAATTATTGTGTTCGGTGAAATGTGTGCTTTGGGCTTTAGTAAAGTTTCTTTTACGAATGAGGGTGCCCTTGCATTTGGAGCATAGATGTATATAATTGAGAGATCTTCTTGGTGGTTTTTTTCCTTTGACCAGCAAGAAGTGTCCTTCCGTGTCTCTTTTGATGACTTTAGGTTGAAAGTCAATTTTATCTGATATTAGAGTGGTTACTCTTGCTTGTTTCCTGAGACCATTTGCTTGTAAAATTGTCTTCCAGCCTTTTGTGCTAAGGTAGTGTTTGTCTTTGACACTGAGCTGTGTTTCCTGAATGCTGCAAAATGTAGCGTCTTGTTTATGTATCCAGTCTGTTTGTCTGTGTCTTTTTATTGGGGAGTTGAGTCTACTGCTGTTAAGAGATATTAAGGAATAGTGATTATTACTTCCTGTCATTTTTGATGTTATTTTTTATATTTGAATGGTTTTCTTCTTTTGGGATTGATGAAAGAAGGTTACTATCTTGCTTTTTCCAAGATGTAGTTTCCCTCCTTGTATCCACACATCAAATGAGGTACAAGAAGAAAGGAAGAGTGGCCCCTTGTTCTGGAAAGACTCAATGAAGCAGTATTCAGCAAAACCAGAACGGGGAAGTGGGAAGGGGTGGGTGGGAGGACAGGGGGAGAGAAGGGGGCTTACGGGACTTTTTGGGAGTGGGGGGGCTAGGAAAGGGGAAATCATTTGAAATGTAAATAAAAAATATATCGAATAAAAAAATCTAAAAAAAAAAACAATATGAAAAATACAGGTATTTTTTGAGAAACACCAGATATAAAATATATTTACAACTGATACTATGATACATAAAAAAAGAGAGAGATATTAAGGAATAGTGATTATTACTTCCTGTCATTTTTGATGTTATTTTTTATATTTGAATGGTTTTCTTCTTTTGGGATTGATGAAAGAAGGTTACTATCTTGCTTTTTCCAAGATGTAGTTTCCCTCCTTGTATTGGTGTTTTCCCCCTATCATCCTTTGTAGGGCTGTGTATATGGAAAGGTATTGTGTAAATTTGGTTTTGTCATGGAATATCTTGGTTTCTCCATCTATGGTGATTGAGAGTTTTGCTGGGTATAGTAGTTTTGGCTGGCATTTGTGTTCTCTTAGAGTCTGCATGAGATCTGCCCAGGATCTTCTAGATTTCATGGTCTCTGGTGAGAAGTCTGGTGTAATTCTGATGATCTTCCTTTATATGTTACTTGGCCTTTTTTTTTATTCCTCCCTTTAATATTCTTTATTTGTTTAGTACTTTTGTGGTTTTGATTATTATGTGATGGTAGGTATTTCTGTTCTGGTTCCTGTTTTTCAATAATGGTCTGTGGTACTTGCAGACAGGAGCCTAGCATGGCTGTCCTCTGAGAGGCTCCACCCAGCAGCTGACACAGACAGATGCACACACCCAGGGCCAAACAGTGGATGCAGCTTGGGGACTGTTAAGCCAATGGATAATTCTGTATTGACAAACACTTTGAACCTGGTCTACTGGCTGAATATTTTTACTGCTTTTAAAGTTGAGTGCTGTTCAATAGGGATCCCCTAGGGAAAATTCATTTCATAGGGCCAAGTGATAATGTTTAACAGGTAAAGGTGCTGGATTCCACACCAGGATCCATATCATTAAAGAAGAGAATTGATATCCACAAACCCATGTAGGTTTTCAAGACTATATGTAGTACTTCCTCTCCTGTTTACCTTCTTCCCCCAATGAAAATTTTAAAAGTCAATTTAAGACTCCTTATTGGGCAAGGAGTACCAATCTTCTCTAGGGATCTTCATTTGCCTAACTAGATAGCCCAAATTGACAGCAGAGATCTCTAAGAACCCCACTGATTCTTCCTCTCCTCTTCCTTGGTCACAACTCTAGATGTACAGCTGAAACCATCATGGAATCTTCTATGGCCTCCCAAATTTGGTGTCTTCGATTCTCCAAACTAATTGTTATACCACCATCATCTGATATTTGGTTTTTCCTAAGGAAGAAATAGGAGTTTTGATAAAGATGGAAAGAACAATTTAATGAAGTTAGTTTAGTTCTTTCAAAAAGTACTTCGATGTTATAATGTTTGACTATATTTCATTAGACATGGAACTAAAATCAAGGTCTATAAGAGAAATCTAGAAATCTTTACTCTGCATAAAGTCTTAAGAGGAAATGTTAATCCAGAGATGATAAAATGTTTATAAATCCTAACAAAGGACTTGTATCTATAAAACATTGCTTTGCAGTTTGAAAGAAGTAGTCTACTGATAAACTCACCAGCTTGAATGAACCGCAAGAGGCATGACACTGAGTTCTTGAAGCCAGACAAACTGTGTAGTATGTGATTCCTTTTATACAGTAATCTTTTCCCCCTGTGTTTTATTACACTTATTTATTTCTGTTTGTGTTAGCATGTGTGATAAGTAGGAGAACGATTTGTGAGAGTCGGTCCTCTCCTCCCTTTGTGAATTGAACTAAGATCATCAGGCTTTATGACCATCTAACTGAACCATCTTGCCAGCATTATATGATCTTGAAAATATAAAAGACAATATTGATGAGCAGAATAGTGGTTGTCACGGGTTAGAGAATGGTGTGACTACAATGAATGGCAGGATGGAGTTTGGGGAGATAGTAGGACTGCTTGTAGTTTGATTGTAGTTAGAGTTGAATATTAACAATCATTGAACCGTACCCTGTGTAGTCAGTTCTACAGTGCAACGATTTCAGATTGAAGAAAATTGATCTTATGATAAGAAGGTAAAATTGTACTTCAAGGATGAATCTTTCTAATAGATTATACAGAGACATGGAACAAAAGGTGTTCCTTTTATGCTGATTTAGTAGGATGAATTAAGTTTCCATAAAGGATATTCCAAAGCTGCCAAAATGGAAACAAGATATACTTTAGATGTTTCACTGGATGCCCCTAATCGGCTTTTTGTCCAGAATTCTACCCCAAAAGAAAGTATCCAGCTGTGAAAAGTATGTTCAAGGAAATAAAATATCCTCGTTGGTAAAGTATGCCCCAAATCACAGCTCTGCTCCACTACCTGCCCCCAAAGGGAAACCACTCTGTCTAAAGCCTAGCTAGACAGCATGCAATAGACATTTCAGAGAATGTAATGCTTTAAACTCAGTATGTTGAATTGGAAAATTCTAGTGTTTTGGGTTGGTTGGGAAGCTCTGTGTTCTTTTGTGCAATCTGAGCCCCTGTTTTTATTGTTACTACTCTCTTACTTACTGAGAGGAGCATTGGTCAGTATCAGAGTAACAAGGAAGTTTGCAACCGGATTTGTTTATATCACAGTAGCCAGCATTCTGAAACCCTTTCAAACATTCCTTCTCATTGGTTAAGGGTGATCATTTAAAAACAAACAGACCACATAAAAAGAGCAGAGTTTCTAAATTTTTGTAATAATAATTGAAAATGTAAATTAGTTTCAATCAAGTTGCTTTTGTTCTCCTGGTTGAAAATTACTGGTTAAGGTTATTTTACATTCACAAATGTTAAACAGTGTATCTGAGCAAGGTGAAATAGATTACAGTGGAGTCATATTAGTGGGTGGGACCTCCTACAGCCTTGCAGATGACTGAAGTTTCAAATTACTGCCAACAGATTCTGCTGAAGGCCCTACCCACCTATGCTAGCTCTAAAGAACAGTATTGCCGTAAAGATGGTTTCTTTTCTATCTTACTTTATAAAGGCTAGGATCATGCACCATTTTATATTGGGCTTACTATCAGCTGATTTAACAATTTACCTCTGATATTTATTTATTTTTAGCTTTTTCTTTCCACTTTGGATTTTTGGTGACAGGGTTCCATTTCTGACTTGCCGTTGTAATGTGTGATGACACTTAATTTCCGATTTTCTTTCTCCATCTTCCAAGTGCTGGAATTAAAAAAGTAGTGACTACATCTGATTCCAGTCCATAGTATTTATACTAATATTATAGGGGAATTCCAGAACAGGGAAGTGGGAAGGGGTAGATGGAGGAACAGGGGGAGGGAAGAGGGCTTATGGGACTTGCGGGGAATGGGGACCCAGAAAAGGGGAAATCATTTGAAATGTAAATAAAAAATATATCAACAAAAAAAAAAGTGAATGACTGGACATAGTATCACACTCTTGAAATCTCACATTTAGGATACACAAGTAAGTGGTTCATGGGTTTGAGGTCAGCCTGGTTTATAAATCAAGAGGCTATATCATAACACAAAGGAGGAGAAAGGAAGGAAAAAGAAATGAAGCAGTTTTCTCTGTATGAGATTCCAGACCCTATCGAAAGGCATCTCTAGAGTATTTTCTACTTTTATGTATTTTACTTATGATGCTGTTCTATTAAAGTTCATCGGAAAAAAGTGGGGGAGGTACTTTTAAAATGCTTTAGCAGATATTTACATAGAAAAATATCCTTCACAGATGGGAACCCAGTTCTTAACCTGGTATTTTGACCGTCTTGTGCAGCTAAAAATCTTTTTTTTCCAATTTTTTTATTGATAAAAAAATGTTCTCCAGCTCCATCCATTTGTCTAAGAATTTCATGAATTCATTGTTTCTAATGGCTGAATAGTACTCCATTGTGTAAATATACCACATTTTTTGTATCCATTCCTCCATTGAAGGACACTTAGGTTCTTTCCAGCTTCTGGCTACTACAAACAGGGCTGCTATGAACATAGTGGAGCATGTATCCTTATTGCATGATGAAGAATCCTCTGGATATATGCCCAGGAGTGGTATAACAGGGTCGTCAGGAAGCGTCATGCCCAGTTTTCTGAGGAACCGCCAGACTGATTTCCAAAGTGGTTGCACCATCTTGCAATCCCACCAGCAGTGGAGGAGTGTTCCTCTTTCTCCACATCCTCGCCAACACCTGCTGTCTCCTGAGTTTTTGACCTTAGCCATTCTGACTGGTGTGAGGTGAAATCTCAGGGTTGTTTTGATTTGCATTTCCCTAATGATTAATGATGTTGAACATTTCTTAAGGTGTTTCTCAGCTCTCCGAAGTTCTTCATGTGAAAAATCTTTGTTTAGCTCCGTACCCCACTTTTTAATGGGGTTATTTGGTTCTCTGGGTTCTACTTTCTTGAGTTCTTTGTATATATTAGATATTAGCCCTCTGTCGGATTTAGGGTTGGTGAAGATCCTTTCCCCTGTCCTTTGCCTTACAGAAACTTTGTAATTTTATGAAGTCCCATTTGTCAATTCTTGATCTTAGAGCATAAGCTATTGGCGTTCTATTCAGGAACTTTTCCCCTGTGCCCATGTCCTCCAGGGTCTTCCCCAGTTTCTTTTCAATTAGTTTCAGTGTGTCAGGTTTTATGTGGAGGTCCTTGATCCATTTGGAGTTGAGCTTGGTACAAGGAGATAAGAATGGATATTCAAAGGATAATCAGACTGAGAAAGAAATTAGGGAAATGACCCCCTTCACAATAGCTACAAACAGCATAAAGTATCTAGGGGTGACTCTAACCAAACAAGTGAAAGACCTATATGACAAGAACTTCAGATATCTGAAGAAGGAAATCGAAGAAGATCTCAGAAAATGGAAAAATCTTCCATGCTCGTGGATTGGCAGGATTAATATAGTTAAAATGGCCATCTTGCCAAAGGCAATCTACAGACTCAATGCTATCCCCATCAAAATCCCAACCCAGTTCTTCATAGTGCTAGAAAGAGCAATTCTCAAATTCATCTGGAATAACAAAAAACCCAGGATAGCTAAAACTATTCTCAACAGTAAAAGAACTTCAGGGGGATTCAGTATCCCAGACTTTAAACTCTACTTCAGAGCAATAGTGATAAAAACTGCATGATATTGATACAATATCAGGCAAGCGGATCAATGGAATATGATTGAAGGCCCAGAAATGAACCCACACACCTATGGTCACTTGGTCTTCGACAAAGGAGCTGAAAACATCCAGTGGAAAAAAGATAGTCTTTTCAACAAATGATGCTGGTTCAATTGGAGGTCGGCATACAGAAGAATGCAGCTAAACATCTTAATGCTGGAAATTACTCTTGAGCACCCTAAGTTTTCGTAGTATGTTTCAGTCCTAGCCTCTTTAAAACCTTTTTAGATTTGGTAACAGCAACAATTCCACCTGCTTTCTTTATTTCCTTTCTTTCTTTCTTTTTTTTTTTTTTTTTTTGGTATTGTGATAGTATTCCCTGAACAATTACTATATGCCAGGGGTATACTACTTTGAGAAAAGAAGGACTAATGCTTTTTTGTACTTGTCTGGAAGAAAATGTGCAAAGCATTGAAGTGTCCTAAGGCAGAAAGGGGAAAACATGGGTATGAATTATGTTTTGGAATGATCAAATGCCAGTTTGTATATTCAAAAGAGTAGTGGCTAAAATACAAGACCTTCAAATGAGATAAGAGGGTAGAAAATGTTTTGAGAGAAGCCTGACTTCTAGGGCTCATGTTGAAACCCTCCTGCTGTACTAATAAAGAACTAATAAACAGTTCCAGCCAAGGAAAATGCAGAAGAAGCAGGATACTTTTGTCTTTTAAAAAAATAGATTATCTCTCATACATTCTGACCACAGTTTCCCCTCCCAGCTCCCACCACCACTGCCATCGCCTTCTCTCTTCCCTGGATCCACTCCCCCTCTATTTTCCTTCAGAAAAGAGCGGACTTTCAAGAGACAACAACCAAATGCAAAAACCAAGATTCAAATACAAGGCAAAAGCCCTCATATGGAGGCTGGACAAGGCAACCCAATAGGAGAAAAGGTGTCCCAAGAGCAGGCAAAAGAGTCAACAGTGTAGCCTACCAAGAAACCAAGTAAGCAGCAGTGTATCATAGGTTTAGGAAGTATGAAAGAGTTAACAGTGGTCATTGAAGTTTCTAAAGGGACCCAGGGAGTGTGTTAAAGTGTTACAAGTAAAAGAGAAAATATAACATTAGGATGAGATCTTGGTCTGGTGAGGTGTTTTAAATCGGAGGGAGAGTATTGCTGGAATAGCTTATAAAAAGGTTTCCCATATAATCCTCCAAAGGGGGGGGGTGTAGAGCCTAAGCGGGATTTTAGTTTTTATTTTCTAACTTTTCCTAATGAAATTTCTTCACTCTTGGAGGCTTTATAAACACTGTTATAGGAAATGAGTGGTTTTTTTCCCCTCCCTTTTTAGGTGAAACTGTTTGAGAGAAAATACATTCATAGTAATTCCAATGAAAGTCTGTTAGCCAATTTTTTTTTATTTTTTTTTTATTTTTTTTTTTTTTTAGTGTTCTCTTTAGGGTGGCTTGGTTTCCTATTAAATGGGTATAGAAGACAGCTTAGGTAAACTTTCAGAAAGAAATCCTAGATATTGTGTATGAATTGACCTAGTTTGTAATTAGAGAATTAGTACATACTGTAATTTCTGCTGTACCTTAAAATGTTAAAGTGCTACCATGCCATTTTACTTTGGATTGGGTTTTGTCACAATAGTATCATCTGGTGAGATAGAAGAACTTAGGCAGTGAATGTTAATGCCCTTCTTTGGTTAATTTTGAATTTTTTAACATCTGAAAAGTATACTTATAGTGAATTGTTACTGAAAGGATTTTTGTACAAGGCATAATGTAGGAAGATCAACTACCTGAGACCCAGATGATTAGAATCTATTAAGTGATCTCTTAGCGTGAGAATTACTTCTTATCTAGTACTCTGATAGTTAGGATACTGAGTTTGTGGCCAAAGAGCCTGAGTCATGTTTGCGAACAGACTATTCATTATTTCATTGACTGAGCTGTGTGCATAGAAGGATAATGAACATAGCCTGGCTGGGAAAACTGGATATTAACAAGAATTTAAGTCTTACTGTTGAATTAGGAGAACACAGAAGGCAGAAATATTAACTTGGTTTATGCCTACTGTCTTCCTCTTTTATCATGCCAATTATAAGATATACTGCTGATTTAGTAATAGGATTTAAGAGAGAAAGAAAGAAATGGTTAGTTAGATCAGTAGCAATAAAACTTATCTTAGTTCTAGGACCATTAAAATGTAATGATGGATATCTTAGCACCAAAGCAAAGGTATTACAAAGTGTAACGCCTAAGTAATAATTTAAGCCATTGAGTGCCCACCATTTCTGTGACAGTAGACTTGTTTTGAACATTTTATGTAAGCTTGTAATGTGTCCCCACAGTCCTCCAAGTGGATGATTTGCAGATGGGCAAACTCAAACTTACAGAGATTATGACTGACTGACCCAAGGGTTCTTACCATATCTCCAAAATCTATCTCTTTACTTTCTGTTAAGAGCTAACTGTCCCTCTCACCTAAAATATTTCAATTTTCCTTCAGCATCATTTTTGGAGTTTCTATATGCTGTACTGTGCAATGGTATCTAGCATTCACCACAAACTATATCCACAGCTATAATTTCTTTCTCATAAGAGCTTATAAACTATATAAATTTATGAAACAGTGGCATATTGAGAGCCATATAAAGCAAATACTATAGAGATTAATTAAAAGTATGATATGGCCAAATTTAAATACTTCAAAAAATAAAAGAAATTGCGATCACTTGCTGTGTTTTAGACACGGTTCTAAGTATTTTCCACATGCTAACCCTCTGAACTACTCCTGTTGTCTCTGTTTTACATGTGGGGAAACACTGATAGACAGACACTTTGTTCAGATTACATATCTAGTGAACACAAGAAGTGAGATTCAAACCCAATCTGGCCCAGTTTGAGATATTATTAGCAACTGTAATGCACATGTTTATGTTCAGTAGCATGGGATGGCCTGGCTTACCTTAACTCTTAGCTTTTTTTTTTTTTTTAAACATATTTGCCATCCTTATTCTTGTCTGTGCCAGAGTCTTGAGAAAACTCTGAGTTTGTGTTTAACATTGAATCCCTGTCCTTGAACATACTACAATACAGTAACAGCTGACACAAACTATCAAGAAACTAAGACCAAAGAAGTATTTTGTCCCAGTGCAGCCTATTGGAAAGATAAACACTAAGTTGGGTTATTTGCTTACCATAATTGGTACTGAAGTCTTAACCACCATCTTTTTATTTGCTTACAACATTGACAACTTCTTTTGTTTGACCTTGGCTCTTGAATAAGGATCAAATTTTTAAAAAGTCTTTTTGGAAGTACCAGTTTGGTTTATTTCAGGAAACTTCCCAAGGGTAAGTGTTTAGAGCTAATAGTTATAATGTTGCCATTTACTTAGCACTTGCTGTATTCCAGGTGCTCTGTTGAGTGTTTCCTACATATTACTCACCCCTCATAACAGTGCCTTGACGTACTGTGTTTCCACCCCCACTTACATTTCCAAATGAGAGCCTACTTGGCCTCTAGGAGCCTCTGTATTTTCATTTGTAAAACCAAGTAAAGCAAAGCCTCTTGATGTTCTAATAGCAATTTCTAAATCCAAATGAAAACATTTTCAAGTATATACTTAAAGACTTAATGTGTTCAGTTAGTAAACTTTATTTTTGAGAACTCAAATGCTGACATCTCTCCAATCGGAAGAAGTTTTTTGTTTTATGTTTTAAATGTTTTCTTAGCATTTATTAACTATATGTAATATCTAGTTATAGCATTTTCATGCCTGTATATAATGTATTAGAACTATCTGTCTATCTATCTATCTATCTATCTATCTATCTATCTATCTATCTATCTATCTATCTATTGGGGTTAGGGCTCACATCTCTGTCATACATGCATTTGGAGATCAAAAGACAATTTGTCTTTTCCATGGACTGTTTTGGAATTAGACTCTGGCCAGCAGGCTTGCATGGCACATGCCTTTAGAAGTGTCTCCTTTTGTAGCCTTGAACTTAGCACCCTATTGGAATTACAGTCATGCACCACTGTATGTACCTTTGAGGAAAAAATCTTAGAGGTGCTTTCGAGAATTAATATAAACAGAACTTTCAAGGTTAAATTGGCAGAATTGGAGATTAAGTCTCTATGGTGGAATGATGCACATTGGAAAGCCTTTCTATTTGGTTTGGCCCGTTTCATATCCAGCCTCTGCCTCTAGCCCCAAACCAGTGTCCCTTTTGTAGTCTGATGATTAAACTTCACTGACCTTTGCTTGGCTGTTCTTTTGAATATGACATCACACTATCCTTACTGATGGAAGGAAGGTATCTAGTCCATATGAATAGATGACCTCTGGCAACAAAGTATTTCTGATAGAAAACTGACCACAGGAAAACAAAACAAACCCCAGTTGATTGGGAGAATGACTAGTAGTTGGAAGTGTGTGAATGAAAAGGAACATTGGATGATCCAGAGGCTTAGACACTGAAAACCTGCACCAGAGTTTGGATGTGCCTCTTACCAGCTAGCTGAATGACCTAAGACAAGTCCAGTAGCCTGAGTCGCAGCTTTCTTCCTATAAAATAAAGATTACCAGAATAGCTATTTTACATGTTTACGATTAAATACAACAGAGGAGACTGATCTGAAAACTGTCTTGTTATCCTCAACTTCAAGTCCTTTTAACATAGTTTGACTTAATGCATATAAAGCATTTGGAAAAATCTTTGATTTCAAGCTATATGTACATATATCTCATCTAGACTAGATCCACATATTTTGCCAAGATATGAGATGCTATTTGGCCATAAAATACTGTAGCTTTCTTAAGTCTATCTATGAACAGTCATTCCAATTTTGCGTCTACTGATTTTTCAAAACTGACTATAATTCCACTGTTTTTTTTTATTAGATCTGGAATTATAAACATGATCTTACCTTGCTGAATTGTATAAAATATGGAAAATAATCTCAGTTGCGTTTGTTCTCTCCTGTCTATGAGGATTTGAATGCATTGTAAAGAATTAGATACTGTATTGTATAAGTTAAAGGAACATACATTTTTTATCATAACTAATTTGCATATAGTCATCAAATGGCTGTGTTGATGAAATATCAGAAATTTAGAATGAATATGACTGTCAGGGACTTTTCAGTGTAGTATCAGAATCTAATCAAAAGTTATAAAAGCTGGGTGTGGTTGTGCATACCTGTAATTCCTACACTTCAAGGAGCTGGTGTAAGCTCCATGTGGCATATTCCAAGCCAGCCTGGTCTATAAAATGAGACCATGTCTCAGATAAAGACAAAATATTATAGACAGGGAATGAGAGTGGATAAAAGCTGAAAGGAGATACACTGACCTCTGATACAGAAGATGTACCTGTAGACCAGTATAAAGGCACTTGCCATTAAGCCTGATGAACCAAGGGTGCATAGGAGAAAGAGAACTTACTCCTGCCAATCCTCTGATCTTTATGCAAGTAGTGTAGCATGGGCATGCATGCACATACAAAAATATGATAAGACAATAGAGAAAATGCACCCACACTTGTCTTGACCTTATACTATGTGTTTGTTTGTTTGTTTGTTTGTTTGTTTGTTTGTTATTAAAGACTGAGTTTATATAAGTAGCCCTGGCTGTCCTTGAACTCACAGAGATCCTCTAGTGCCTCTGCCTTCTGGATGCCTGGATTAATGGTGTGTACTACCATGCACAGCTCAGTTTATGTGATCTTAAACTATTGCCTTCATGTTCTCAGACGGAATCCTAAAAATGCTTGGTGTGTCCTCAGTTAGTTGAATGAATACTAGCCTGATTGATTAACATCCCAGATTTTTGGATCAACCATGCTCACCTTATTCCATGTGAAACAAACTTGTTCTGAGATGTTTCCTAGCCCAGACTTCACCTTAACGTGTAGGTAGGTCAATGAAATTGGCTATATTTTCATCCCAGTCTTATTCCATTTTATTTATACTAGTGATGTATGTTTATTCTAGTAACTTGCTATTTACTTATAGCAATGATAACTGGCTGCTTAACAGCAGTTATCAAGATATTAGAAAGCTGATCAAACATTCTACATGTCAATTTTCCAAAGGTTTTTTGGATGGAGATAGAATAGGAAACTCTAGAAATTTTTATTCTAATGAAAGGCAGATATTTGGTCAGTTGTGCCAAAAAAAGGACCAGTGACCCTTTGCAAATAAGAAAACAGTCAAGTTATAATTTTTTGACTAGCTTATAACTACAAGGACTTCTGAAAACTTTCCAACCCAAGGGAACCCTTTTTCAAATAAGATTTCATATAGAATTGTAAAAGCATCTGTCATATGCAAAACAGATATACTCTTAACAATATAGATGTCTCTTTTAATTTTTTAGAATTTTTAAAATTCCATCGGTGGGCATACCAGTTAATATGTTAGAGTCAGATGTCTTAAATGTTTATATATAGCAGATATCTATATACTCACTAAAATTTAATATCTGAGATATATGGTATCTCCTATATATCAGCATACCATTAATTTTTAATTAATAAAATTTAAAACTAAACATTTGGACGAGTCCTTGAAACATACAAACAGAACCTACTTGAACAACACTAATCTAGCCTTACCAATATGTACTATAGAGATTAAGGCATGAATCTCATTCTCTCACAGTTTACTTCTTAATGTTCTATTTAATACTCTGATATCAAATAATTACCTCAGTAGTTCTAACTTAAATAATATTTTTATATCATCTTAAGTTTGTATAGGAAACCAAGGTGATGACCTTCAAATCTTCATTTTTATTTTTTGTTTCTTCCAATTTGAAAATTGTATTTAAAGTTCATTATATTAATTTTACATGTAAAAGAGGGTATGGATTCAAATAATTTTTAAACTTCTTTATTTTATGTGCATTAGGGTTTTTTCTCTGTGAGAGTGTTAGATCTTGGAGTTGCAGACAGTTGGGAGTTGACATGTGGATTCTGGGAATTGAACCTCGGGTCCTATGGAATAGTAGTCAGTGCTCTTAACCACTAGTGTTAAATAGAAACAAAACATCACAAAAGAAAACCCTTTATATAGAAGACAATAAATTCTTTTTCTCAAGAGAGGACAGTAGAATTGTCCTCCATCCTTATAAAGACAACATGGCCAATACTTGGTTATTTTGACGTCAGTGATATTGAAGCCACCCCTGTCTCTTCAGATGGAAATTGCCATGTGCAGAATGACTTCATAGAAAATGATGTACATTCTATATAATCTTCTAACAGCAGAAAGCGACCAGTGGCACTTACCCTAAAATAAATAAATAAATAAATTACCCGAAATTTGCAGCACATTCATATTCAATTTCATCACAGCAGATGCTCATTAGGATGTTGTTATTAATTGGTATTCACTTTAGGTTTTGTTTAAAATGAAGATAATAATTAGGTTTTAATTACTGCATCATTCGTGGGGGGGGGTGTCTGTGGGGAGAGGGAAAGAAATGCCTCTTAAAGCACTGAAATATTTCCTAATGCTTATTCAGCAATGTGTACTGCCAACAACTGAAAAATCATTTTTATTAAAAATAGGATCCTGAAATGAAGAAATTACTGTATTTATTTAAGCTCATCGTTATCAAGAACTTGCTGTAAATTGTCTGTTCGATGGACATACTGAATCATGATAATGTGTGCCACCATTCTTTCTAATCAAATTACCAAAAAGACTTCTTAGAAAAGGAATTCTCACAAGCAGCTGATTAATGAAGAGGTGGCAATGTTTTGTATTAGAATTAATTGAAGTAATCCAAATAAGTTATTTCTGTAGCCTATGGAAATAATTTCTTTTGCAAAGTACAGTAGTGTTGTCAAATCAGTATTTTTTTTCTCACCCTCTGTTGTTCCACATTTGCAAAATAGCTAAGTTAACATAGATTTTGCAAATAAGATGGATAGGAAACTAATTTGAGTAGCAAGAAAAACAAGAAAGCTTGTCTCAACCTTTCTGTAGTCAAGACTGGCAATTTGTGTAATAGACTTAAAGGTATGTAGAAATTGAAGGTGCTAGAATTTGAAAGGCAAATCTTCAGTAGAACTATATTAATGGCAGTTTTTAATTTAATCCTGGAAAGGGGCATTTGTGTTCAAGAATTTAAAAATTTTTTAGATAAAATTTTTTTAGAGTACTTTCAGTGAGCATGAATTATTGGGTTCTATACCAGTCCAAACCTTCCAGAAGTCTACAGTTTAATTCATGTATCCAGTAGGTACTGGGTACTTGGTTTTTATATATATATATTCATTTTAAATATTCCTGAGTAGTCTGTTAGCCCCATTTTACAGATTAAAAAAGTTTGAGGTGTGAATAAGCACTTCGTTCCAGGATACCCATGTGAATTTTTATATGCCCATCTCTGTTAAGTTGTGTAACTGAATTTTAAACCAGATTCGGATCCACAAATCCCTTGATCTATGGGGATACATACAGAAAACAATAAAACTAATTCAAATGATTCATTAGAGTATTAGGCAATATGTTAAGGTGGAAATAAGCAATGCAGAACAGGTGTAGAGTCTTTTCCTTCCATGGTCATTGAAGGACAGCAGCACACCAGGCCTTAAACCAGGCACCAGCAGAATAGTGGGGACATACACCTGATATCTGGCTTCAGAAGCTCACATCTTTGGAGACTTAAGGGCTGATATAGTACAGTGAAGACTTACATGGGGCATGAGTTCTGGGTCAGAGGGAAGAACAGTGTGAGTCATCGGGATGCAGAGAGACAGCTAGGTCTGTCAAGTAAACATAAACCACTTTACAGCGCCATTCTTTTGACTTTTATTTTATATTACATTTATTATTTATTGGAGGATTCATGATAATGACATATATATGGACGCCATAGAATAACTTACGGTAGTCAGTTCTCTCTCCTCCCACTATCTAGATCTCAGAGATTTAATTTGTGTCCTCGAGCTCGGCAAAAGAACCTTTATTAGCTGAGCCATCTCGCTGGCCTCAGCATCATCATTCTTAACCCCTTCCTATAAAGAAGATGCCTTCCAATACCCGTTCTACATAGATTAGGTGAATTGATTGTGAACTGTTTTGTGGCAATTAGAATAGAAGTACAGATAAACAAGATAAACAGGGATGGTGGAGAGGAAGAAAAACATGACTTATGAATTGTTTTATTCCAGGAAAGTACAATTTTTCAATGGTAATCTGTTTTATCCTCGGTAAAACATGAAATATATGAGCAAAAAACAAGAGTTATACTATTTCTGTGGGCTCTGTCACAGAAAGGTGTTCACTTTCTGCAAAGAGTTATACACTTTTATGCATATATTATAATTTAGTAAAAAGAACAAATAATGCAAATGAAGTTTAACATTGCCCTACATGTTTTTAAAACAACATTTATCCTATCTTTATCTGGAAATAACTTGCTTGGATAAGCAAGCATCTTCTTCAAAAATGATTATAATGAAAATTTCTCAGGGTGTTTTGGGTAGCATAAATTCCTTTTTCTCAAGTCAGGTTGGAGAGAATTGAAGTCCTTGGTTGTAAAAGGACCTCCAATACAGACATAGCAGTTCTCATCTCAACCTGCCCGCTTAAACGACCCAGGAGCCCTTCAAAATGCCCATATCCAGCACTCTACCCTACATTCCTAGTTAGTTATTTCAGGGCTGATGTTTGAGCATCAGTATTTTTAAAAGCTCCCAGGGTGACTTTGATGTGTAACCAGGTGAGGTACTACTGATGTAGAGCCTCATCATAGATCTCAAGAGACAAACCAGGTAGCATCATTAAATGGAAACAGGACTGCCTTTTTGCCAGAAATTACTTTTGCCTGGAGTGTAAGATTTTCATTGTTTCTTATGTAATAGGGTCACAGGATTCATGAAGCAGACGTCAAAAACAGTGGTATTAAAACACTCCTTCTCCCTTCAGTTCTTCCATGTTCTTTTCTAAGTGTTCCCCCTGTGCCAGGTATAAAAGCAGAATTATTTTCCTACCTGTAAGTGCTTGTGAGCAAGTAAGCATGCCCATGGCCCACACTTATTACTCTGGTAAGGCTCCAAGTAACTAACTTGAATATGGGTACAGCAGCTATTTCAGCTCAGTGTTGGCCTTACTAAATCACAGTCAGCCACTTTGGTATGTAATGTTCTAAATATAAAGGAAGCCTGAACGAAGCCTAGGCACTGTGTTCAGTGCAATATTCAAGAAAGAACAAAAAAATCGAACATTGTAAATCAGTAAGTGGAAGTGGGAGAAAGAAATGTTAAACTATCTTATTTTCTTGAGGTATTTTTCCATCCAGTCTTGTATAGTCAAAATGAACATGAAGTGTGGGGATGGAGTAGGCCAGGGAGAACCTGGCTGAGGGTCTTAAAGAAGACTGGAGTGTGTCAGGTTTTTCTTTAATTTCTGGTGATTATAAGTCAATGGTACAAAATCAAGAAAACAAAAGTAGGTGTTATTTTTGTTCATTTAAGCTATAGTTTTCTCTGTTCCATGTGTGTTCTTTAAAACCACTTAATTGTATTTGACATTGAAAATCTAATAGGGTCTTTTGTTTTCAACCAGTTTACTAATTGCAAAATATGTCAGGAATCAAAAGGGCAGGAGGTGTTGGTATATTTTTTAAAAATATATAACTCCTTTTTAATTTTTCCTCTATTTTCCTTATCCATTTAGGCAGTGACTTTCAATTAGCCTGCCTACTAATATCAGGTCACTAAACTCCATGGCTGACGCTTTATTCTTTCATGTGGGTTGTCACTCGTTTGCTTCAGTTGGCTGGCAAAGGTTGTTGTATATCCATTACCAGCAACACAGCACTTTGCATTTCTGAATTGACAAGCAGCTATATTGACCCAGCGCTTATTATGGGTCAACAGCTGCGTTAACCAACGGAAGGACTGAGGGGCAATTAAAATGAATTGGCAAAAATATATCTTCCTAATTTACTCCAATTTGTTATTTATGCTAACATTGTATGGCTTCTATGGTGACACTAAACAGAATGGACCCAATAATGGCAATTAACATAAAAATATAATGGCTAATCAAATTGACAGCAACTGTTTCTCATCATCTCGACACACAATACATTATCAAAACAAACTATTATGAAGGAGGTAATTTCAGTGTTCTATTCAACCTGCAGCATGTGTGCAGTCAGGGAGATGTGTACCAGCAATTACTGCTGAATCTAAAAAACTAAACAAATAACTTAATCGCTGTCGTCCTCCTTTTCCCCCCCAGGAAGCAGTAATCAGGATTCGCTAAAAATAACTGGTGTATAATAGTATAATGATGATGCATATTGTAGAATAGCTAATAAGAAATAAAATAAGCTTCTAGGTGTATACGGTTTAAAATAGGTCCAGGTAAAGAAAGGCTCATAGGAGGGAATGCACATACATAAAAAGACAATAAATAGCCCTGGCCCATGAATAATGCCATGTGGTTTTATTCTTACAGCCCAATATTTATAGATACCATTTGTCATGGTCAAAGAGGCTTAAAATACACTAAACTTAGTAACAAGTTTTAGAATGGAGTAAGCTGGAAGGTGAGTCATAAACTCTAATAACTGAATTTCACTTACCTCTGTACCCAGTTGAGTTGGCTGTAGCTTTTTCTTATTGACTACCATCTGTGATCCTTGGATATAATACCCATAGAGATTCCCTTCAGAAATAGTGCCTTTTCCATATCAGGAAGTAGATAGTGGTCTTCCTGATCACATGTTATTCTGTGCGTGCCACTTGGCCCAGCTTTATGAATGGTACACATGACTTGGCTGTTACGACCCTTGGATGCTTAATTTCATCAAGATCTGTAGAGCTACTGTAAGTTACTATGTACGTCAGCTATGTGTGCATCCTTCCTGGTGTTGAACCTAGTACATATCAGGTCCTCACTCTATTTTGGGTAAATAGTGTAGTATTCCAAGACAGCAAGGGGAAATTGATGATGTGTTTTGTTATTTGAGCTTCTCATTCTAAGTATCTGATTGTTTGTCCTTGGTAGGAGACCCCCTCCCCAATACCCTCCAGCCAAGATACAAGCTGATTATTCTCCAGTTGGAGGGTTTCATGGGTATCTGGCTCTTCAGGAGCATGGAAAGAACATTTCTAGAACAAGTGGCTTAAACTAAGTAGAATTGCATTTGAGTGCCATCACTAAATAATGCTCATGTTACTTGTTGAATTCAGTGAATGTGTCTTTCTCTTCACCCAGGATGAGACATGATTCTTTAAGAGGACATGTATAGTCAGTACCTCTAATGTTGGCAACACCAGCTTTCAACATATGTTGCTGAATAAGTTAGGGTGCACACACATTTTCTAATGCTTTGTTAAATTAGAACTTGCTCCTGCTTTGCCATGGTAGGATGGAAATCTTCCATTATTTCATGCTACTTCTCAGATAGCATCTGTTGCCCATTCAGATTAGCACAGAACAGGTGGTCTTCTTAAATCCCAGCCTTGTATCTATTAGCCATTTGTTGGTTAGGGTAGTGTATTGCCACCATGAGTCAGAAAATTGGGCTCATAGTATAGCAATATATGTTAAACCATTTCCAGAAATTGTTTAACTTCCTGCTAGCATGGACAGGTCCGAGTTAGGAAGCACAGTACCACTTTTCCCAATTAACAGTGAAAATTGTCATGGGTGCATAGGAATTTGCAATTTGACAAAATCAGTTTTTTGACAGCAGGAGTAATCGGTCTGCAGCTTCGCAAGTAGTAATCTGTGATCGAAGTGGCAGGATTTATTCTGAATTGTGAAAGGTACCTGTGTTGTATGAGGGGGACACCCCATTAGTGTGATCCTCTCCTTATTCACCTTCTTTCTTTACAGAATGTTGCTTGATATGGAAGTTAAAATTAGAGAATACAGTCTGCTGAGAGTGATCTTCATCCCCCCATAGTAGTATTCATTTATTTTCTGTTATATTGCAGTATTCTGACAAGTCCCTGTACACCCAGCTGTGCTTTTACCGGTACATTTTTGATGCGGACTGTGCACTGGAAAAACTTACTGAACATGAGAAAGGTACGTTAAAATACTGTAATTACCTTTGAGTTTAAAGTGGAAATTTGCATCATAAAAGCCAGACCTACTGTGTCAGGCTGTTCACACAGCATCACATTGCTGTCTCAGAGGCAGGCTGTAGGGGCCTATGTGAACACAGGGATCCCCTGCATGAGGGGCGGTGGCATAGGAATCCCCGGCTTTGGCCCCCACAGCCTGTCTTACATTGTTCTCTATTAAAGCAAGCTTTTGGGGGAGGAACAGTACAAAAAGGACTCTTTAAATGCTATATTTTGAAAATGCTATTTTCTATAGAGTTTAGTAATTGTAATAAAGTAAGCATAGGCAACGTGATCATTGGGCCTACAAAAACTAGATATTACCACAAAAAAATAGACCTGGAGTGTGTCTCCACTGTTCACTAAAAGCCTAGGTTCATTTTGAAAGAGAGGAGTGGGGTGGAGTTCTTTTATTGATTCCATCCTAAGAGAATGTATAGGTACCTCAACCCATATGATCAGATGCTGCCTGGAGCCTTCTGTACCCAGCATTTCCTTACACAAGACTTGCAGGCACTGTGGGACTTAATGGGTCTGGGAAAAGCTTTGTTACATAACTTAAAGTATTTGAAAATGTCATGACAAGTGCATGTTTTTTTCTCCTACCTGAAAATCACATTGACAACTTTTCTATTACCTGTAAAAAATAAAAAAGGCAAATTTACACATTTTTCTTATTAGTTACCTACAGAGTGTTTATGTTGTTTGTCAGCGAATATCAATTCAGGGCTTTGTTGGTCCGTATTAGGGCTGGAGGCAACCTCAACGGCGTATAAAAACCTACAAATATGGCTGGAATTTTTCACATAAAAATTCTCATGCTGCCCTTGATTTGGTCTCAATGTTTTCAGTTCTAGTCATAAGTGACTTCACTTTTTTTTTTTTTACCTACGAGGTACTCTAGAAATTATTTTTTATTACTTTGACTTCCTTAGTTTATCTGTCCTGGGAAAGAAAACAATTTTACAACTAAATGAAGATCTTGGTTGAAATATTAGTATTTTTTCTTTGGATATTCAACAACCACTTGGTCTCTATAACATGTTTTTAATGACATACAACGTATGTAGACAAGAAGTTCCTTTTGCCCATTAATAAATAGGCTTAATGACATTTATTAATGTCTACTATCTAGCCTGTATTTCCTTGTGATATTATTAAAGTATGTACTTCTTTTGTCCCCATGCCTCTAAGGTACTTATGAATTGGGAGATTTGAATTCTCATTCTCTGAATACAGTTGCTTCTCTTGGGTTTGTGAACTCTTTCTGGGTGTGTCAGCATATTAGCACCTGCTTCCCTATAACCTCTTTGTACTTCTAGCCACTATAGGTTATTCATTTGATATTTTTAGACTCGAAGGATACAAACTTCTCTTGACTACAGGTTTTAAATTCTTTTATGAGAAGCCAAATTGATCTTACATGATTAGTAGTTTCAGAAAGTCCAGTCATTATTGAAGACATAGGGAAAAATAATGTATAAGGTCACTGGTGTCTCCAGCATCTTGGAGAAGTTCGCTATAGGCTGTGTGTGTGTGTGCGCGCGCACGCGCGCGCAAGTAAAATGTTTCTTAAGACAGGGTCTCACTCATACTGACCTAGAATGTACTTTTGTAGCCCAGGCTGCCCTGGAATTTGGAACAATCCTCCTTCTTCCTTAAGCCTCTTGAATTCGAGGTTACAAACTTGAGTTACTGTGCCCAGCTTGGAAGATAGATCTTTTAAAAACTCTCCTCAAATAGCATTCACCTTGATAATTCTTGTCTAGGCTATAGAAATAGCTCAGTGGTTAATAAGAACACTTGCTGCTTTTGCAGAAAACCCAGATTCAATTCTGAGTGGCCATGTGGCACCTCAAAACCATTTGTAACTTTAGATCCAGGGTACCCAGTGTCCTCTTCTGGCTTCCATGTACACTGTACACACATGTACTGCATGAGTCCGGGGCAGGGGGCGTGCAGTGCACATGTAGGCAAAACACTCATACACAGAAAAAAAACCTAGCTTGTTCTGATAGCTCATGCCTTTAATCCCAGCACCTGGGAGGCAAAGGCAGGTGGATCTCTTAGGAGTTCAACTCCAGCCCAATCTAAAGTGAATTCTAGGACAGCTAGGGTTATGTAATAGTCCCTGTCTCAAAAGAAAAAGAAAAGACCTGTCCAAAACATCTTGAATAGATCAGGGGAAATGTTTCCAAATAAAAGAGAATTTAATAGAAGTTGTAGTCTATATGAGGAAAATAGGAAATAAGAATATTTATATGTCAGGGAGCACATTAATAAGGAGAAATTTCCTTAATGTATAGTAATATAACATGTAAAATCACTTACCATTTTACTACTTGAAATTAAGTTCTCTTTTAGTTTGCTGTTCAAGAGATTCTTTAATTTAAAAGTGAATTTTAAACTTGTAGGAACCAAAGGGCAAATATATTGATGCAATTTGGACCAAGGCCAGAACACACTAGATGTTACTATCAGATGCCATGTGAAAAGTGACAGTTGTAGCACAGTTACATCATGGTCAATGCAATCTAAACATTATCTGTCAACAAGTGCCCTGTGACTGGTGTGTCAAGTGTTTGCTGTAGACTCTGCTTTCCTTGCAGTTCCTAGCAACGTTTCCTTCACTAAGATTGTCTTACCATTCCCATTAGCAAGCCTGTGTTTTAAAGGTTGTAGCTGGGTGGTGCTTTTAATTTTTGTTTGAAACTCAGCCATTTGTCTTGGGAGAAACAGGTACAAATTATTTGAAAGAGGTTTATTTATTTTTACAGTGAAAAGTAGTTCTGTCAAGGCTTTTTTTTTTCCTTTTTTCTTTTCTTGTACTTCACTTTCAAATGAAAGTTTGCAGACCATTAGTCCATAATGTGAATTAACCCCATTTGGTATTTTCCCCTTTCCTTTAAAATGTTAAAGGATTGTTACTCACTTTGGTGGAGTGTTTACTGCATGCTCACAGTAACTACATAACATTTTAAGAAGTCTTATTTCTGTGGGACATTGGCATTATTGTTGTAACTGCTCCAGAATGTACACAGATGGCATAATGGGTCCAAGGGAGCTTTCAGAACATTGTGGCAATATGTGAAGTAAAAATCCATTTCCAGGATGGCAGCATAAAATGGTCATATTTGACTGCCTCATCCTGTGGTGCCTTGGCCTGAGTATGAATAAATGAACAGTTTGGGGAAACGAGAATCAATTCACATCTTTGCCCAGGTACTTGAATTATCTGCTTTTATAAGTGCAGGGAAAAAAAGAGTCTCTTTTCCCTGCAGAACCTGTTTTTATTTATGTAGAAATAATAAATATAGCATTATTTGTAGATTTTATTATGTGTTGAGTGTGAACTCTTATGTCAATGAAAGCAGGATAAATGGCTGATAATCTCTGCCCTGGTCGACCTCAGAGTCTGTTGGGGGAAAGGCAGATTCATCAGATGATAAATATGATATTATCGCTAACCTGATCAACTTGCCTTAAGCAAAGGGAGGGAACGCTAATTGCTCTTTCAGTCGAGGCTCTAGTTTATTTCTAGAAAGAAGTTTGTTATCTGGTTACATTGTCTCTTGATGCTTAGCTATTCTTATTTTACGTCAGTATTTCTTATAGACTGGAATTTTAACTTGCTGGGAGTGCAGTAACAAAATACCACAGACTGTGTGACTTAAGCAACAGAAAAGTATTCCCTCACAATTCTGGATGCTGGAAGTCTTGAGTTCAAGGGTTGGAGTCCCCTGAGGACTCTTCTTGACTTGTAGATGGTGGTAGATCTTTGCCTTTATGCCTAGCTCCACCCCTACCCTCAAGAGCCGCGCGCGCGCGCGCGCGCGCGCGCGCGCACACACACACACACACACACCAGGGGTTCTCTATGTACACCAGGCTGGCCTTGAACTCAGAAATCTGCCCGCCTCTGCCTCCTGCTGGGACTGGAGAAGCACGCATCACCTTTTGAGCCTTGCTGAAACTGGATTTTGAGGCCCTGATTGTAATTTAATTATTTCTTTAAAGACCCAGGCTCTAAATACAGCCCTCTTACTTAAATACATACATCAGTTTAAGGAGACAACACAACATGCTGTCCACTTGGTAAATTTACATTTGTTTGTCAGAACACCAACACTAAGATTTTTGGGGTCCTGTTTGAAAGGAGTTGAAGTTGTAGCATAGATGTTTACTAGATGGTTTTAATTTCATGTGTGCAGCACCTGTTAGAAAGTGATTTCTCAATGGGAGTCCTATTAGGCTGTTTAGACTCTTCCTATCATTAACCACACACACCCCACTCCCCCCACACCCGTTTAGTTTCTTTTCACAAAGGGTTATGGACAGCTTCCTGTTCTATATTCTTCTAAGTTGCATCTATAAACATTGCCCTCTTCTTGGGCCCTCAGTGAGGGTTCACAGTGTAGCCCAAGCTGACCTCAAACTCACTGTAATCCTCCCGCCTTTTCCTCCCACTTGCTACTATTACAGGCCATACCAATAGTATTTGTTTGTTTAGTTAGTTCCCCCCCCCCAACTATTTTGCCTCTTTGTAAGCTACTTTTTTTCCCTCTAACTATCCTTCCATCAGTGTAATGGGACCTCTAGACAGCCCTATGAAGAAACAGCACTGGAGTGATGAACAAATTAGATTAAAGAAATGTTTCCATCTTTTGCATTCCCCTGTGACCTTTTTGAGGAGTCTCAAGTGTTTTATTTTGCTTTCTCTTTCACTTAAGTTCATCGAGACAGAGGACTGCATCATGTAGCCTAATCACTAAATATTCGATTAAAGAATTCCTGGAGGAAAACAAGGTCACACAAGCAATTTCAGGGATTTTGGGAAAATTGTTCCTAGAAATTAGTACTGTTTATTACTCGGGAATGACTTTAAGAAAGGCAGAAGAGCTCTCTGTGTTGTCTGCTTTGACTCAGATATGCCATAAAATAAACTTATAAAACTTCCTTCATAGTTTTGCATATTGCTTATACGATTCTACACATTGCAAATAACTAAAGACAGATGTGTCATTTGGCTGATACTAAGCTTGAAGTCAAAGACTATCAGATCTCTGGACTGGTCAGTGAGCCAAGCTGACTGCTTCTCACACTTGTTCAGGGTCCTTGCTATCGGCTGAGCAGTTTGCTCATAAAGTGAGCACAGCTGCTTTACTCTGGGAAAATGGTCTCCAAAGAAGGCCAGCAGTTAGTTCTAAAACACGAAAGGGGATTATAAAGGTACTGTCTTTCTTGAAACCAGAAGATAAGTGTTTTACAGATGAAATTATTTGCAATTTTGGAGATGTCTAAGCATCTCGAGTCAGATCACCTTTCAGTATTAAAGATTTCTATTTTTTAGACTGCTAAAGTCAACATGCAGGAGAAGCTGAAGTGCTGAAAGAAAAGTAGCAAAGAACCCCTGTAGTCTCTCAGCCAGTTGACATTCTTAGAATTTACTTTGTTCAATCCTTCAGGGCATTAGAAATAAAGCCATGTCACAGAGTGCCTGTCTGGTCTAGTTACTTTGCTCTTAAGCCCATGAGTTGAGTTGTTTCTCTGGAAATTTTTATTGTATTTCATTCATTATTTCATTCACATTCATGCAGAGTACACATGTGGAGATCAGAGGACACCTTGCAAGAGTTAGTTCGCTCTCTCTCTCTCTCTCTCTCTCTCTCTCTCCCATGCAGGTTTTAGGTCTTGGCAGCAATTGCTTTAACTAGTAAGTCATCTCATCAGCACCAAAACTTAAAGAATTTTTAAGAAAGGCTTTTTCTCTACTTTCTGGCTTTTTAAGTTGGACTTTGTACAAAGTGTTTTGATCATATTCATCTACTTCCCCCAACTCCTCCCAGCTCTACCTCTTACCTCCCTTCCCCGGCTTCCCAACAGTGTGCCTTTTTTTTTAAAGCCCTTCAAGTCCAGTTTGTTCTGCTCATATATTTGTGGATGTGTGGCCTTCCACTGGAGTGTGCTCAGCTTACGGGATGCTGCTGCTCAAATCAATTATTAATCAAGACAAACTATTGCAGATATGGCCACAGGCTAGTCTAATAACAGTTTTTCAATTGAGGTTTCCCCTTTTCAAGTGACTCTAGGTTATGTCAAATTGAAGATAGAAACTAACCAGCCCACAAGGCTGCCTACAGCTTAACTACAACTATATAAACACAATGAATCAATAATCTCATACCATCAAAATCAAAGAAATACACATGTGTGCCACCACCACTACCAACAAAACAGAAAAGTGAATTGTTGCTGCTGTTGTTAGATACTATACAAGTTTACTCTTAAGTGTCAAGAGGAAACCATTTATAATGTTAAAGTGCAAAACACGTTTTAATGCTTTGCAAGATGGGAAAATTAATAAGGAACACTAAAATGTTTTAATAATCATTATCTTGGTTGATTATAGATTGTTTTTATTTTCTACTTTTAAATTACTGAAAGTTTCATGCATATCTAATGTATTTTAATATTTCCCTTCTCATTCCTTCCTCTTGTCCCCCTCCCGCTAACCCTCTTTCTCCCAACTAGACCCCCTTCTACTTCTGGGTACCTTCATACATGAATCCCACTGAAATTAATTAGGGTTGCTGCATCAGCATGGGCAGATTGCCAGTGACTGTACTGCTGAAGAAAATCTGTTTCCCCAGTGCACCACCTACCCTCACAACCATTAACCGAGTTCCTCCTCCATCCATAACAGAAGTTGACAGGTAACATTGTGAAGGTAACTACAGTTCTTTAAGCGCCAGGCCCATGTGCAGGTGCACCTTTTTACTTTTATGTAATTTCCAAGTTATAGACAGCTTTTACAGTAAGGAAAATTTAAAACGCCACAATTTGATAAAGAATTTTACTCATCTTGCAATGGTTACTCTAACAATTCACAATTTGTGGAGTGAAAACAACATATAAATGAATGCAAACCAACTGGTGTTTCCTTGCATTTTCCCAAGTGTGATCAGTGTACTAGCAGCATTGGCATCACCTGGGAGGTTGTTAGGAATGCAAACATTCAGGCCTCCTAGACCTGCTGCATCAGCACCTGCATTTTAACAAGATCCACAGGTAATTCTTAGACATGCTATGGTTTATAAAGCACTGATCTAAGACATATTCCCTCCTAATAACTAAAGCCTACGTCTCTTTTACTCATTCATTGCCTAAGACCATTCTTGTACTTAAACCCTGAAATGATAAATATGCCAACTCCGCGAGCTCTGCGTAAGTTTTAAAATGGACTTCCTATAACAGCCTGGACTTTCGAAATATATTCTGTACATAAGCTGAAAATGTAGTAGCTTGATGAGGGCTGGGGGTGGCATGACAAAAGCAAGAAAGCATGACTCTATTCATGTCTTCATAGCTAGAAAGAACAGGGGAGAAGTATATTGGGCTTTTCAAAATACCTTTCAACCTCTCAGGATTATAAAAGAGAGAGCTGGAATATAAGCCCATGCCCATTTTGTGTACGGGCCACTCGGTGTGTTCCCAGACTGAAGTTTCACCATCCATCTTCTAGGCCCCCTTACAATGCTGATTTAGCACACTTGTTAAGATTTTAGGTAGATTAAAAAAAATGAAAGGAGGTTTGTTTGATTTTTTTTTTTTATGTGATACTAAAAATGTTAGCTTGAAATGTACTTTGTTTCTGGCAGCTAATTTTTATGATCTGTTTTTTGTTCACTACAGCAATGACAAAGCATGTAGTCTTGTCACACTGCTCTGTTGCTCTGGGTACCGCCTGTTTTGTTTTTAACTAACAGTATAGCGAACGAGAAAGTACATTTTCCGGGAAATTGTCACCTTAATTGCTTTGCCCTTAACTAGGAGTGTCTTGATTCTGTATATTTTCTGTCATTTTTATTTTAGTATAACTAAGGTAGTATGTGAAAGTTGCCATACCTTTGGGCAGCAAACTTCCAGATTCTAATTGTGTCTTTTCTTTAAGCCCATTTCTGTAAATATGTACTCAGTCTTTGCATTTTTATGTACTCAGGGACCCAGAGGCATGCTATGATGACAGACATGTGACTCGTTTTATAAAATCATTTTCCTATTACTGTCTTTTCAACGAGCAGGTTCCTTTTCCCTTTTGTAGTGACAGGCATAGCAGCACAAACAAGGGCACCAGTGTTACAGTGACTAGGTGCTAAAGCAGTGGTTGGTGGCCTTCATTTGCAAAACATATTGCAATGCTTTTTTCTTTTTAGTGCTTTTCATTTAAGAATGACAAGGACCTGTTAAGATTTTTCTTTATGTACTTTTAAGACATACTTCTATCACCATTGAGAGAAAAAAATATTAAACAATTTTCTAGCAGTTAGATCATAATGTAAGCTAATCACTTTATTTTGAAGAAAAGTATTTTTAAACAGTTGAGTTGGTGAATTTACTTCTGAAATGTATTGTGCTTACACAGTAGATGGTTTTATTTCCATGATGTTTTTTACTACATAATTATACATCTTAATTACGTAATTACTATCATAATTATTATGTAATTGCATGTACTTCCACTAATTACAAAATCAGGAAGTGTAATTATCTAGTAAAAACTTTATGAAATTTCATGCACTAAAAATTACTTAAAAGGCTATTCCAGTGGTCTAATGGAAGGCTTTCCATAGTTGGTCTTAGTCATGGTGTTAGGACTTGAACTTGTACGCTAGCAGAGGGACAGCCCCAGACGATAAAGTCTTACAGTCCCTTTTGAGTTGACACTAAGGAGCATTTCACATCTTTTGATTTTAGAGTTGTAGTATAAATACCTGTTTAAGGTAGAGTCACAAAAGCTCAGTATAAAGGAAAATTCTTAATTGACTAGTAGAATTAATAATCAAAGCATTAGGTTACAGAACTACCAGGCCATCAGTAACAAAAGCTCTTATTTCACTACTTTTGCCTTTAAAAGAAGTAATAGTAACAGGCAGTATTCTACTTCTTTCACTTAGAGAGAATTTTATCCAATTTATGTTTATACTTCCTCAGGTTTAAAAAAAAACACATCAGAAAAGCATATCCTTTTTTTTTCTATTACCTGATGACAAGCAGCTTTTCAGACATAAACATAAATGCACAAACATGTAACATCAGACCCTAAATAAAGACAGAAGGTTTAATTCAATAAAGCTATGATGCCTTTACCATTCAAAACGACATACAAATTGCACAGTGAAACAATAGTCATGACAGCAAATTAGATATGACATTTAAATTACACTACAGAGAGAAATCCCAGAACCATTTTGGTCTGTAGGAGTCTATTTTAGCCCAGGTTTAAAACCCATCCTAGAGACTGCTTTATTGTCTAAGTCGGACAGTGTTGTAGAAGAGTAATTGGAGGTTGGTTAAATTAATTGCACTTTAATTAGGAGGAAAAGGTTTATAATACTTATGGTAAAGAAGAGAGTAGATCCCTTAAGTATCATGGTAGTGTGTACTGTAAGTTTCAGAAATGTATATTAATTGTTTCTTGGCTTTTGGGTGAAAAATAGGTATAGAAATAGATACCAAGCTACTGATATTTTTGTAACATGTTATCTGTTATCTAAATAAAGCATTTGGAAGTTAGATATTGTTACACGAATTTTCTTTCCCCAAATTAGTGTTTTTTTCTCTAAACGTGTATTGAGACAGCCACTGAAAATCTTATCACAGTTAATTATTTTAGCAATACAACCTTAAATAGTAAAAGACTCATCTCTGTAGTCAGATAGTATTCCATTTTTCTCTTGGAGCTTTCCAAAGAAGACTTTACTTTGTAGTTTTATCCATTATTGACTTTGCTTGCTAGCTTGGGTATTTTGTCTTTTGTCTTTTAGGGATGGGGGTTTTCTGTATAACAGTCCTAGCTGAATTTGTGCCTTTTCATACCAGTTAAAAGTTTTAATAGATATGACTTTTTAAATGAACAGCATGCTTTGAGCAAATTAGAGGATTTATGGTCTTTCAAAAATGTTTTGTGTTCTCAGCAGTGGTTGGGATTTATACAGATCTGATTCACATGTTTGTCCCTATGTATTAGATAAGAATTCTTTTTAAATGGCCTGTTCTTTCCCTCACTTAGCCCAGAATGTAATGTCTTACTCATTTCTAATTCACTCTGTCCTCATAACATTTCTCCTCAGTATGTTTTTATAAGTATGTGTATGTTCCCTTTAGAAGACAGCATTGCCTCACATGGTCTCTTAATTTTTTTAGTGTCTGACCTTTTTTTTTTTTAACTCTTCTTCTTCTTCTTCTTCTTCTTCTTCTTCTTCTTCTTCTTCTTCTTCTTCTTCTTCTTCTCTCTCTCTCTCTCTCTCTCTCTCTCTCTCTCTCTCTCTCTCTCTCTCTCCCCCAAGTTCTTATGTGGACCAGAACAGCCTTTAATGGTTTAAAATTTTTCAATATTTTCTTAGTTCTCATTGTAACACAGATTTTATTTCAAAACATTTATACTAACTGTTCAGTTTTGCATTCCTTTCTTGCTTTTCCTACAAATTGACATGTCTTCATTATCTTATATAAATTCCTTAAATCTTTCATAATTTTGCAATGGAATCAGCCAAAACTTGTGAAGACTAATAATGAATAGCCTTTTAATATCTTTATTTTCCCTGTAGCCCCAAGTCCAGTTTTAATGTAAACTTTAGCATTAGTTGGGCCCCATTTAATATTTAATTCTTTACCATCTTGTCTATACACTATCCTTCATATACTGAGAAAAGCCATCATCAGTTGACTTATATTCTTTCTTTAGTTATTATCAATGTATGTAGTCTGATTCACCTACATTCTTCTACCTTACGCCCAACAGTAATTGTAACAAGACAGGATCAGCTGAATTAATTTTTTATTTACTTTGCTTCCATATTGAAGCCCTGTCCTCCTCTTCTCCTAGCCCCACTTTCACATACCCCATGGGGACCAACCCACCCTGGCATATCAAATCTCAGCAGGACTAAGCACATCCTCTCCCACTGAGGCCAGAAAATGCAGCTAAGCCAGGGGAAGGGGATCCAAAGGCAGGCAGCAGAATCAGAGACAACCCCTGCACACTCTTTGGTTGGTGGTTAAGTCTCACAACCCTCACTGGCCCAGGTTAGTTGACTCTATAGGTCTACTTGTAGTCTCCTTGACCACTCTGGCTTCCTCAAAACATGCCCCACCCCACCCCAATTCTTCAACAAATTTCCCTAAGCTCCTCTAATGTTTGGCTGTGGATTCCTGCATCTGTTTTTTAAGTGCTAGATGAAGCCCCTGAGGAGACAGTCATGCTAGGGCTTCTGTCTGCAAGCATAGCAGATTATCCTCAATAGTGTCAAGGGTTGGCTCTCTCACAAGGATGGGTCTCAAGTTGGGAAAGTCATTGTTTGGCTATTCCTTCAATCTCTGCCCCATATTTATCCTTGCACATCATACAGGCAGGACACATTTTGGATTGAAGGTTTTTTCAGGAGGGGGGGTTCCCTCCCTCCTTTAGAATTCTGGCCTGGCTACAGGAAGTGGCCACTTTAGTCTCCATATTCCCAGTCGCTAGGTGCCTTGGGTAGGGTCTCTCTCATAGACTCCTAGGTCTACAACTACTCCCAGAGATGCCCCTCTATCAATTTTCATTGTCTCTCTCAGCTATCTCCTACCAACCCCTTTCTCCCCACAGCTGGTCACCACCTGAGTTTTCCTTCCCACCCAATTCCCTCCCTCCCTCCACCTCTGATGTCTATTTTACATCCCTTCTAAGTGAGATTCAAACATCCTCCCTTGGACCCTCCCTGCTACTTAGCTTCTTTGGGTCTGTGAATTATAGTATTGTCCTGTACTTTATAACTAATATCCACTTATAGGTGAGTATAAACCATGTATGACTTTCTGATTCTCAGTTACCTCACTCAGGATGATATTTTCTAGTTCCATCCATTTGCCTGTAAAATTCATGATATCTTTGTTTTTAATAGCTGAGTAGTACTCTATTGGGTAAATGAATCACATTTTTGTTTTTATCCATTCTTTAGTTCGGGAACATCTAGGTTGCTTCCAATTTCTTGCTATTATGATTTAGGCCAGAGTAAATGTAGTTGAACAAGTGTCTTTGTGGCATGGTGGGGCATCTTTTGGGTATATGCCCAGGAGCAGCAAAGCCGGGTCTCCAGGTAGAACTATTCACAAATTTCTGGGAAACTTCAAAACTGATTTCCAGAGTGGTTGTACTCGTTTGCATCCCCATCAGCAGTGGAGGAGAGCTCCTCTGGCTCTCTAACCTCCCCAGTGTGGGCTGGCCCTGGACTTCTTGATCTTAGCCATTCGGACTGGTATAAAACGAAATCTCAAAGCCATTTTGATTTGCATTTCCCTGATGACTAAGGATGTTGAACATATCTATAAGTATTTCTCAGCCTTTTTAGAGTCATGTGTTAAGAATTCTTTATTTAGCTCTGTACCCCCATTTTTTAATTGGGTTATTTAATTTGTTGGTATCCAATTTCTTTACTTCTTTATATATTTTAGATTGGTGAAGATCCTTTCCCAATATGTAGGCTGTCGTTTTGTCTTATTGATGGTGTCCTTTGCCTTATAGAAGCTTTTTAGGTCCCATTTATCAATGTTGATCTTAGAGCCTGAGCCATTAGTATTCTGTTTAGAAAGTTGTCTTCTGTGTCAATGTATTCAAGGCAGGCACCCACTTTCTCTGCTTTCAGATTTAGTGTATCTGGTTTTATGTTGAAGTCTTTGATGTACTTGGACTTGAAGACTTGAATTAATATTGATTGCATTCTTCCAGGTCTAGCCCTGGAAGCCTTAGTGTTTTCATTTGAAGTTAAGGTTAACTGAACTGTATTTAAAAATGATAGTGTTACTGGCTCATTTTAGACATTGATGATATACTTTGTTCTAAGAAATGGTAGTAAAACAAAACTCACAAGTAAGATCACAATGCCAGGTCTTTGTAGAAGTCTGATTTTCTATTCTGTGTGACCTGAACTTTGTCCTAATAGCAAAATTGTCTTATATCTGCCCTATGTGGTAAAGAGCATAGATATAAACAAGACCTGATTCCTCTTTTTAGAAGTAAATCTGCTTGTGACCACTTGCTTATTCATGCATTTATCCTCTATATGCTGGCCTTTTATAGGAGATAGCGATGATATTTGCTTTACTTTGTGATGGCAGGGGTGAAACCCAGGCTTTGGTGCATGCTAGGCAAATTCTCTACCATTGATCTACCTCTCCAGCCCTTTGGATTTTACTATTTATGGAGAACAGTTACATCTATTGGTATATGGATAGCTCGTATTTTTCAGGTGAGAAAACCACCTCAAAGAGATGAGATAGCCTCTTAGTTGGCAAAGTTTGAGAGTCTAAAAGTCACTGACTCTTCTTTCTTTGCTGTAGCTTTCCTGCTCTTAATCTGTCTGCTAGAAAAATGTCACCCTGACATCAATGATTCTAATAGAAGTAATACTAAAGTGTCTTAGTTTCTGAACATATGCCTTAGAGGAGGTTTCCAGGTAAAGATGGAATCTGAATTGGGCCTCTCAGAGTAGGTGAAGTTTTAATAAGCACAGATGTAATAGTTTACTTTGAGACTAACTTTTATCTGTTTTTCGTTACTTATCTAGCTTGTACAAATTTGTCCCTTGACAAATGCTTGGTGATTTTAATGCATCTCTGAATTGGAAGTTTAGCCTAAAAGTGCTTATTAAAGAAATCAATCTATATGCAGCTTTAAGCCCAAGATTTTACACTGGAGGGGCAATCTCTCTTCACTCCCCACTGTAACCATTGGTGGTACGTTCAAAGAAATTGATCCATCCTTCAGGATATAGCTGTCAAAAGTATATCAAAATGTTTTTCCATCTTAAATAATTTAACTCAGAATATAATAATATAAGTATTTTGACATGAAAATGTTGCATACTGTGATATATCCATTTATCTGAAAACATGTCTTTAAAAGAAAGAACTATGGTAAAAACAAAACATCAAAGAGGAATTAAGAAGGATAGATAGCCACTTATGATACATGCTTATAACCTGCATGCTATGCAAAGATGTTAAGATACAGGCTAGCCTTAACTACATAGGGATACACTGTCTCAAAAAAAAAGAAATAAAAGTGATGAATAACAGTAAAATGACTATAAAAAATATTTTCTTTAAAGCATGATTGATGAAACTAACATGATAAAAGCTTAGGTTAATAAAAACCTGTTCCTGAAATCAGTATTTGCTACTGAAATTATTCCTATATTTTATTGGTCTTTATATATTGTCTTGCCAAATGAGGTCAGTGCTGAAGAGTCAATTAAATTCAAAATAAAAGAGAGGGTCAGAGCCTGTGTCTGTGTTCATGAAATTATTCAGAGGAGTGTAGTCTGGCCTCAGTTAGTGAAAGCTTTATCACTTTCAACAAATGTGCCATGGTACATTTATTAGTATGCTACAAAGAAATTTTTGAAATAATTAAGACTAAACTACACTTGTCAAAATAAATGAATGAAATACAATTTTGAATCATCTTTCTTCACTTATTGCTCATTTGCATAATTCACTAACTTACACAGGAGTCTTTCAGTCATTGGTGTGAATTAGCAAGGTTCTGCTGTTTCTTGTTGTACGGGCAGGAATTATGCTGTCATAATTAGCTATTCCAAGCATGGACTAACGGGAAATACCAAAGGGCACAACACAGTCTGAAAAGGCAAGGCAGGGAATCTAAAGACAAGAGACAATCAAATGCACCCAACAAATTCAAGCTGGTAGACTACAGGGAATTCTGAATGAAGCCTCTTAATTTATTTTGAGAATAAGAAATCAGTAATATGAGAGAAATCTCAACAAGATTAGCTGACTAAGCCTACTTAACAAAATATCTCTGTGGTGCATGGTGCACCAGGTTAACCACTTCTGTTTGTTACTCACCACAACAAATAGCCTACAAATCTTGTCATGGATATATAGTGACTTTCCATTGAGGTTTTCACTCTTCGATGGATTACATTTATACCAGTGAGATATGTAGATGCAAATCACTTTGCATTATCTGTGAGGCTCAGTCCTTCCACAGACCAGTTGCTCATCTCTTTTATGGAGCTTTTGGGTTGTTTTTTTTTTTTTTTTTTTTTTTTTTTTTTTTTTTTTGTTCTCCTCCCAAAGGAACAATGGGAATTGAATCCCTAAACCCCACTTCCACCACTGCTACCACTTAACTTTGCATCTGAATCTCTTCTCTCCAGCACCGTGAAACTGGTATGTTCTGGTCTTTAAGAACAAAACAAACTATTGGCAGCAGCCTTTAGCCCTAGTCAGGATTTTTACCCACCCACCCAGCCCTCCTTAATCAATCTGAAATATTATCTCTTTAGATTTGCCTTTCTTGCTTTATTCTGAAGAAATAACTTTTTTATTGCAATAGCATGTCACTGTACATTAATAGAACATGTTGGAAATTCTTGGAAGTAATGTCCTCAAGATGTTATTTTTAGTTTGGTTCCAAATTGGTATAATCTTTACATTGAGGAAGAGAGAACTGAAAAGGGCAATGGTAGGGTTAGCTAGGAAAGCCTAACTCCCATCCCATTACTGAAGTAGAAGAACAGGTAACACTTGCCTTTTTGCCTTGGCTTTCAGGCACGCTGTGTGGATGCTCTGTTAAGTCACCCTACCCCTTCTTCCTTCAACATTATTGAGTACTGTAATGACTGGTCTGGCCTTCTCAGAGACGGTATAGGATAATTGAGTTGTGGAGCCAACCCCTAGCATATGTTTTTGCTTTCTATCCCTTCCTATACAAAAAAAAACTTTAGAATCTATACCTTAATGCCTGTGTTATTGCACCTATAAAGCAGCAATGTGAATGGCACATCCATTTAAGATTAATCAGATTAATATGAACCTGTGAACTCTTCAAAATGTTTAATATATTAAAGGGGAGCATATTCAAAATGGCAGAAACAGTGCTTGGCACATGCTAAGTGTGTAGCAAATGTCAGTTTATTTTGTCTAGATAATGATTGCCCTAGCTACTATTATAGTATATATTATTGTCCTTATTGCAATTCTCCAGATTCTACAGCCTTTTCTTGGCTATATTTTTGTCCAGTTTAATATCACCAGCACCTCATACAACATTACATATAGGAGAAATTTTTCCACTCAGATTTATCCACTGGTGACAGTATGAAAGAAGCATGGCTGTCAGAAAGCTTGAAATCTATCAAAATGACATTCAAAAACATCAATATAGAACTGGAATGTTTATAATAATATAATATTTATAATTAAATTTAAATCTCCATTGCCTTAATGGATGAAGTTGAAACCTAAATAATCCACAAATATTCCAGTTCTCTCTAGATGTGTTCCTTTGGCATGTTTTGTACTGGTATAAACAGTTGGTAATAAGTTGACTTTGTAGAAAGAGTAAAGAATAGTGGTAATGGTGTAGAGAGAATCAGCCAAACCAAATTATAAATCCTGTATTATAGTCAGCAGAATACTTCTTAACTAGTTTAACTGAGTTTTGCAATTTTAGAATTGACTGGATCCAAACAGTTGTATATTTAGAATGTTTCACAGGTGATTTCAGTTTTTAGAATTTCTGAGTTAATGAAACTCTTCAAACTTTAATATTTCATTTTTCCCATATATGCATTAAGCCTAATTTGAATATACAAAAGAAGACCAGGTGGCATTTAGAAAACAATTGAAATAGAAAGTAAAAAGGAAAATAAAGTGAAACAAGTTATTTCCTAGATAAAGAGAGTATTTTGGTGCTATATAACCTAATATTGCATCAGAGATGAAGTGAAGGAAACAGTGGGCTGGGGGAAAGTAAGCAAGAAGAAAGAACTGCATTCTGGTAATAAACAAACTGAAGATGAAATAAATGCATTTCTACAAAATTGGCTATAAAACACATGTTATTTTCCCTCACTAACTTATATCATACAAGGAGGAAATGGCTGCCAGGGAACATGGGAAATGCTTGAGAAGACTTGGGAAGAGAAAGTCTTATAGACTGACCTTCTCTTATTCTCCCTTTCCCATGTGACCCTTAGGAAAGCATATACCAATGACATTGTAGGTTTATAAACAGCAGCATTCATAGGCTTGGGAGGGCCTGGGGAGAAAATAGTAAGCTGATAACTGTAGAGTAACCTGCAAGACATACTCAAATAAAATAATCATTTCACAATATAATGGCAGGAGACTAAAACAACTTAGAAAATCTATTCCTGCTTTGCTGCTGACTCACTTTGTGGCATGAACAAACCATTATTACTCTTTGATTTAGTTGTCTTATTTGTCCAAAAGAAGAAAAATAAAATGTGTTGAAAAGGCACTCTGAAATTCTTTGGAAGGAGGTCCATAAGTGCAAAGCAGTCATCATCGTTGTCGTCGTCGTAGTTGTTAGCGTTCTGGTATGATTTTGTTTTTGTCATGTGGGTCACAGGTGTTTGGATTCTTCTCATTGATGAATTATAAAACACTTCATCTTATTCTCTTTCAAAGCATTGATAATAGTTTAATTTGTCTTTTTCAACCCCAATTGGAACATATGTCCAAAATAGATCTCATTAATAAAATATAATTACCAAATTAAATTTGTCTGTATTACTTTCTATTGTTTTTGTTTTCTCCTTAAAAAATGTAGTTGCCAACAACTACTAAATTAGACCTTTAATTACTGCCAATCTTCTCTTGAAAGTAAAGGTACTTGTCTTGAGTAGTTGGAACTGTAAGTGGCATTCCGTACACAGTGGGGTTGTAATGCGATTGTGAAGTGTACCAAGGTAGAGATAAATGAGCACAATAAGTCGTCTGTTTGTATGAGAAATAATATTTGAATTATCAGCTGGATAGAAAGGCCACAAATCCTGGTTCCTTGGTGTGGGCATATGATAAAAATAAAATAGTTAAATACACTTGGAACAAAAAAAGTTGTGTATGTTCCCATATATGGTATAGAAATCTTTGGGCTTTGAGTATAGAGATTTGAATTATGGAAAGAATTAAAAAAGATTTGCTTTGCTTTCTGACAGCTTTTCCAATTTACTAAAATACCAATATTTCTTTACTCATTTATCAGTATAGACTTGGCTTTTATATAAAATACTGTGTTCTCTTCCAGTTTTCCAGTAATTTTCCAGTGGAATAGCAAGAGGGGAGAATGATTTTAAATTTTGTTTTGTTTGGAGAGAGGGTCTCTCTCTGTGTTGCCCTGGCTTGCCTAGAATTCGTTTGTAGAATTTGTGGCAGTCCTTCTGCCTTCCAATTGCTAGGATTTAAAAAAGTATACTTGGCTTAAATTTTTTTTAATTGCAATAAAACTTGAGCATAAAATCATGCAATGGGTTTTCTTGATTTCTTTTCCTGTTAATATTTTCATCATATTGTGAGCTTCATTTCTATTTTCTTACTATTTCAATAGGGAATAGATTGCATGCAGTTATTTTTAAGAGTATCTGAGGTCATGAGACATTAAAGAAGGGAGTATAATTACCATCGGGTCTTTGAAAACACAGGTCATACACTTAGTGTCAGTTACTACCACCTATAACATTCTAAGTGTGTTTAGTTAAGTGGAAAAGTCCTCTAAAACCAAGTTTTGCGACAGTGAGAAAGCTCAGCAGGTAGCATCTCTGTGTGCAGACCTGACAAGCTTAATTTGATCCCCAGATCTCACAGAGTGACAGGAAGGAACCGATTCAGAGTTGTCCTCTAACCTTCACATGTGCACCATGGCATTCGACTGTGCCGCACAGATACCCTTGAATGAAAGGATGAACAAAGAAGTAACATTTTTTAAAGTCAAGTTTCTTCCTTTCTTTCAAAAAATCAGTGTCTATCCCAACTAGGCCAGCACTGCCCAGAATGAAGCACAGTTGGCAGGAGCTGAGTACATAGCAACTAAACAGGTACATAGAATACAGGGTTTTCAGTTTGTTGTAGGTCTACTAAAGCCCACTTCACTCATTAATGCTACTTGTGTGTTTAAAAATATCTGCAAGTGTGCCTTTTTTTCTGAAAAGGAAGAAATGAGAAGAAAATGAAACCATAAAACTTGCATTTGGGGTAGTGAAAAAGTCAGACCAGTATTAAAAACACAGCAATTTATATGAGTCATAAAGATCTTTATTAAGTAAGCATTTTTCAGACTTTAAAAACCAAATTGCATAGAAAGATAACCATAGGTAAACCTTTTTAAAGCATGTGCAGTCTTCAAAGAACTTGCACCTGTCCTTCATTCTGATTCTCACAGCATCTGTATATCTGTATGGGTGCAGGATAAGCACTATATCGTGATTTTTCTCATTGAGAAAACAGCACTATTGAAGCTCAATCGTTTGTCCAAAATGAGCAGTTTGTCTAGATGTACAACTACTAAACACTGGCCCATAGGTATGACTTGTCTTCATTGTATTTGTTGTGAGTAGCATAGTCCAATCCCAGTTTCTACAGTGATGGAGTTATTCTTTACCTATACTGTCTAGTGCCATAACCATTAGCCACATGTTGCCATTTATGTTTGAATGGGTAAACCTTTTTATAGCACTTTCTATGTAGTATGATTGACAAACTGGTTTTCCAGATCTATTTAGTTTAAGTAACTTGAAAACCACATATGACTAGTAGCTGCTTTTCATGGCAGCACAGAACTCTATAATTTTTTTCTCCTTTGTTGTATGGTTTCTGTATTTATACTCTTACTCTTTTAACTAAGTTCATCAAAAGGTTTCTGTATGGTCTTTTGCTGTTATATCTACAAGTGGCAAGCAAATGTTCCATCAAGCTGAAGTTATGTTAAATATTTTCAGTATCTGCATTGGTTTGCCCCGTAAAAGCATTCATCACACATAATGACTTCTTTCAGAACATAGTTGGAGGTTCCCGTGGTGAAGTTCTTTCATGCAGACTCTCCCAAGATCCCTACTTCGGATAAAGAACATGATTAGAGGTATATCTAGAAATTGAATACATGAAAGGGACCAAGACAATCTTCTACCCTGGTCTTGTTTTTAATGGTCTAGGAGTACAAGTGACTGTTACCTTTCATGTTACAGCATCATGTAGGAAACATTCTCTGGTTTGAATTGGATGAGAGTAATTTAGAAGAGGTAGCCCCTTAGCTAAACTCACTGTCACTTGTTTGTTTCATTAAACCAAAAATGGTATTTAGTTGGGACATATTATAATTTTAGAGGTGTGAAAATTGAAGTAAATGAAGTAAATGCAACTTATATTTTGAGTTGGTTTGTCAGTGTGCTTTACCTACATTTGATCAGTTCTATAACAAGGACAGCATTTAGATGTGATGGCTGCTGCTAGTTGACCCTGTGGTTAATTAAATCCTCTGCCTTCACCAAAACAGGTCCACTACCCTATTTCTTACTAGACTTTCACTGCCCTCTACAATTCTTGATAATGATCAACTTACAGAATTCCTGAGAGTTGGGGGACAGGCTTAAACTCTAGTTCAGATGACTTTCTTTTAAACATAAATTTCCATAAATACAGACCAGGATATTTTATTATCATAACTGGCAGGCAGAATGAGCTTAACCAATCACCTTCTAGTACACAGGTAGCTCTGCAGCATTCCTTTTTAGAATACCACATGCTGAAATTCAAATTATCACATTAGCTATCCAAACGCACCATTTGTTTTTAAATACTGGGATGTTTACTGAATTTTTCCCCTCTTCATCTTCCCACCCCATTTCACTGGTACATTGTCACTGCAATGACAGGTTTATTTATGTGCCTTAATATCTACATCTTATGGTCTTTTAAATATGTATTCATATGTCTGCTCTCACTCACTCCCCACCTCTCTCCCTCTTTCTGCCTCTCTGCTTGGGGCCAAACTAGGGCCTTGCACATGTTACTCACATAACATTACATCCTGTATATTCTAAAATACTAGTTCTTGTGGAGTAGTTTCATGTCTTATTTTTATGATGCCATCTTGAATTTTGCCTTTATTCAGATTTAAACTATCTAAGTACTTCTAAATTCCTGCCTTAAAACTCCAATCATACCCTGGAAATTGAACATGCCTTCTGAAATCTACCGCCTTCAAAATAAATATGGGAGTCTATACAAAAAACAAACAAACAGTGAAGTCTGACATCTAATGGCATTTCAGACACTACTGTGTAAAATTCTGAAATATGGAGCCATTCATATTTTATACTTTTATATGAACTCAGTTATGATTTGGAATTCTTGATGACAAGATATCCTATGTGTTTTGGTAGATACACTGATTTGATCCACATGAAATTACTGATATCAACCCCCTTTTACCCAATAAAACCATGACTTATTCTAATATTACAGATCAAACCAGCCTCTATAAATGCCTTGCTTTGCTGGTGCTGTTTTTCCTTTGTTTGGGTTTGTTTGTTTGGTATGGTTTGGTGTGGTGTAGTTTGGTGTGGTGTGGTATGGTTTCATGTGCTGTCCTGTGGTTTGTTTTGTTTTCCTGAAACAGGGTTTCTCTGGGAAACTACCCTGGCTGTCCTGGAACTTGATTGTAGACCAGTCTGGCCTCCAACTTGTAGAGATCTGTCTGCCCCTTGTTTTTCCTTTATTTTCTTTCAGTTAGTACTTTTATTCCCACAACCTTTTCTTTGCTAATATAGCCTTCTGTATCTCCCAATTAATAAGACTTTTAGTACTCCCCCAAACCTATTTAACTGCAGAATAATATTACAAAGAAGCCTAGTTATTTAGTGAATCTCATGATGCAATCAGAACTTACCAGTTCAAGTGTTTGACTTGTTTTGAGATTTCCATTATTCTAAAACAGTAGTGTCATTAAATACATTTACTACCCAATAAAAAGGCCACCATAGTCCCTCTTGCTTTTCAGATGAAAAAAAAGCCAGCCTGGTCTACAGAACAAGTTCCAGGACTACACTGAGAGATCCTGTCTTGTGTGTGTGTGTGTGTGTGGGGGGGGGGCAGAATGAAAACCAGCTACTTTTCTTTTTAGCTTAAATTATCTTATTTGTTTACATTCCAGTTGTTGACCCTCCCTCAGTCCCTGCCAACACACACACACACACACACACACACACACACACACACACACACACACACACACAGTTCCTCATCTCATTCCTCCTCCCCTTGCCTCTGAGAGTGTTCCCCTTCCCTGGGGCCTCAAGGCTCTGGAGGATTAAGCACATATTCTCTCACTGAGGTCAGGCAGGGTAGACCTCTGTTATACATGTGCTAGGAGCCTCTCACCAGCCCATGTATGCTCCTGGTTTGTGGCTCAGTCTTTGAGAGCTCCCTGGGGTCTGGCATAGTTGACACTGCTGGTCTTCCTTTGTCCCTTTCCCTTTCATCTTCAATCCTTTCCCTAATTCAACCACAGTAGTTCCTGACTTCTGTCCAATGTTTGGGCGTATGCATCTGCTTCTGTCTCAGTCAATTGTTGATAGGGCCTGTCAGAGCTAGGCTCCCATCATCATAGCATCAGGCCTCGGTATCCCCCAATGAGATGGATCCCTCCTTTCCTTCAGTCTCTTCTCCATTTTTGTCCCTGCAATTCCAACAATTCTGGGTCAGGAATTTTGACTGTGGGTTAGTAAATGTGTCCCTCCACTTAAGCCCTATCTACTGGAGGTAGACTCTTCGAGTTCTCCTTCCCCAATGTTGTGCATTTTGGGTAAGCTCACTCCCAGTGAGTACTGAGAGTGTCTCACATGGTCTCTGGTACTCTCCAGAGACCTCTCACTCCCTAGGGCTGCTTTTTTATTCCCATTTTTTTCTCTTGGCCCTCTGGGCTTCTCTCCTGTCCTCTCTCCTCCCCAATCTGATTCTGTCTTCCTGTTCCCATCCTCCTGCCCTCCCCCCTAAAGTCTGTCTCTCCCTCTATCTCCTGTGATTATCCTCCCCCCACCCCTTCTTGCTTAGGCATTTCTGCTTGCTGCTTGTTACACTTCTTACATTCTGTAGGTTATATCCTAGGTCTTCTGTGCTTTTTGGCTAATATCCACTTATTAGTGAGAACATACTATGTATGTTGTTTTGGATCTGAGTTACCTCACTCAGGATATTTCCTAGTTCATTCATTTGCCTGCCAATCTCATGATGTCCTCATTTTTAATATCTGAATAGTATTCTGTTGCGTAAATAAACCATATTTTCTGTATCCATTCTTTGTTTGAGGGACATCTTCATTTCTAGCTCTGGCTATTACAAATAAGGCTGCTATATAAATGGTGGAGCATGTGTCCTTGAGGGATGGTGAGCGTTTTTGGGTATGTGCCCAAGAGTGGTATAGCTGGGTCTTACGGTAGATCTATTTCCAATTTTCTGAGGAACTGCCAGATTGCATTTCTCTGATGACTAAGGATTTTAAACACTTCTTTTAAGAGTTTCTCAGCCACTTGAGATTCTTCTGTTCTGAATTCTCTGTTTATGTCCCCCTTTTTCATTGGAATATTTGGGGTTTGGGAGGTTGACTTCTTAAGTTCTTTATATATATTATTAGTCTTTTGTTGGATGTAGGATTAGCGAAGACTTTTCCCCCAATCTGTAGGTTGCTGATTTGTCCTATTGACTGTGTCTATTGCCTTATAGAAATGTTTCAGTTTCATGAGGTCCCATTTATCAATTGTTGATCTTAGAGCATAAGCTATTGGTATTCTGTTCAGGAAATTTTTCTATTGTGCCAATGAGTTTGGGGCTCTTTCCCACTTTTTTTTGTTAGATTCTGTGTATCTGGTTCTAGGTTGAAGTCCTTGCTCCTGTTGGACTAGAGCTTTGTGCAAAGTGATAAATGTGGGTCTATTTTCATTCTCTTACATACAGACAGCCAGTTAGACCAGCACCATTTATTGCAGATCCTTTCCTCTTTCCACTGTAAGTTTTTGACTTCTTTGTGAAAGATCAAGTGACCTTAGGTGCGTGGGTTCATTTCTGGGTCTTCAATTCCATTGGTCTATCTGCCTGTCATTGTACTAATATCATGCATTTTTTTTTAATCACTATTGCTTTGTAGTACAGCTTGAGGTCAGGGATACTGATTCCCCAGAAGTTCTTTTATTGTTGAGAATATTTTTTGTTATCCTGGGTTTTTGTTATTCAAAATGAATTTGAGAATTACTCTTTCTAACTCTATGAAGAAAGAATTGAGTAGAAATTTTGATGGGGATTGCATTGGATCTATAGATTGTTTTCTATATGATGGCCATTTTCACTATGTTAATCCTACCTATCCATGAGCATGGGAGATCTTTCCATCTTCTGAGGTCTTCTTTGATTTCTTTGGGGGGGGGGGACTTGAAGTTCTTGTCATTAAAATCTTTCAATTGCTTGGTAAGAGTTATACCAAGATATGTTATTCTATTTGTGGCTATTGTGAAGGGTGTGATTTCCCTATTTTCTTTCTCAGACTCTTTATCATTTATATAAAGGAAGGCTACTGATTGAGTTAATTTTATATCTGTTCACTTTACTGAAGTTGTTTATCAGGTTTAAGATTTCTCTGGTGGAATTTTAGGGGTTGCATATATATTATCATCTGCAATTAGTGATACTTTGACTTTTTTCTTTCCAGTTTGTGCCCCCATAATATCGTTTTGTTGTCTAATTGCTCTAGCTACAACTTCTATTACTATATTGAATAGAGAGGGAGAGAGTAGGCAACCTTGGCTAGTCTTGGATCTTAGTGGAATTGCTTCTACTTTCTCTCCATTTAATTTGATGTCAGCTGTTGTTTTGCTATATATGGCTTTTTTTTTTTTTTTTTTTTTTTTTTTTTTTTTGTCTTTTTTTTTATTTGATATAATTTATTTACATTTCAAATGATTTCCCCTTTTCTAGCCCCCCCCACTCCCCGAAAGTCCCGTAAGCCCCCTTCTCTTCCCCTGTCCTCCCTCCCACCCCTTCCCAGTTCCCCGTTCTGGTTTTGCCAAATACTGTTTCACTGAGTCTTTCCAGAACCAGGGACCACTCCTGCTTTCTTCTTGTATCTCATTTGATGTGTGGATTATGTTTTGGGTATTCCAGTTTTCTAGGTTAATAACCACTTATTAGTGAGTGCATACCATGATTCACCTTTTGAGTCTGGGTTACTTCACTTAGTATGATATATGGCTTTTATTATGTTTAGGTATGTGCCTTGAATTCCTGATCTCTCCAGGACTTTTAACATGAAGGGGTGTTGTATTTTGTCAAAGGCTTTTTATCATCTAATGAGATGATTATGTGTTTTTTCCTTGAAATTATGTATATAATATATTACCTTGATTAATTTTAGTATATTGAACCATCACTGCATCCCTGGGATGAAGACTACTTGATCATGGTGAATGATGATTTTGATGTGTTCTTAGATTTTATTTTTTAGAATTTTATTGTGTATTTTTACATATATATATATTCATAGCGAGATTGGTATGAAGATCTCTTTCTTCATTGGGTTTTTGTGTGGTTTAGCTATCAGTAACTGTGGCTTCATAGAATGAATTGAGTAGTGTTCCTTCTGTTTCTATTTTGTGGAATACTTTGAGGAGTATTTGTATTATTAGCTCTTCTTTGAAAGTCTGGTAGAATTCTGCACTAGAACCATCTGTCCCTGGGCCTCTCCTCTCCTTTCCTCTCCTCTCCTCTCCTCCTCTTCTCTCCTCTCTCCTCTCTCCTCTCTCCTCTCCCCTCTCCCCTCTCCCCTCTCCCCTCTCCCCTCTCCCCTCTCCCCTCTCCCCTCTCCCCCCTCCCCCTCCCCTCTCCCCTCTCCCCTCTCCCCTCTCCCCTCTCCCCCCTCCCCCCTCCCCTCTCCCCCCTCCCTTCTCCCCCTCCCCTCTCCCCCCCCTCCCCTCCCCCTCCCCTCTTCCCCCTCTCCCCTCTCTCCCCTCTCCCCTCCCCTCTCCCCCCTCTCCCCTCTCTCCCCTCTCCCCTCTCCCCTTTCCCCTCCCCTCTCCCCCCTCTCCCCTCTCTCCCCTCTCCCCTCTCCCCTTTCCCCTCTCCCCTCTCCCTTCTCTCCCCTCTCCCTTCTCTCCCCTCTCCCTTCTCTCCCCTCTCTCCCCTCTCTCCCCTCTCTCCCCTCTCCCCTCTCCCCTCTCCCCTCTCCCCTCTCCCCTCTTCCCCTCTCCCCTCTCCCTAGGGGTTTTGAGACTGTTTCATTTACCTGACCTTGATTTAGCTTGGTACATGCTGTCTGTCTAGAAAATCATCCATTTCATCTATATTTTCCAGTTTTGTTGAGGCTTTTATAGTAGGTTCTGATGATTTTTTTTTAATTACCCCATGTTATGTTGTTATGTCTCCCTTTTCATTTCTGATTTTATTAATTTGGACACTGTCTCTGTGCCCTTTGGTTAGTCTGGCTAACAGTTTATCTATCCAGTTGATTTTCTCAAAGAACCAGCTCCTGGTTTTGTTGATTCTTTATATAGTTCTTTTTGTTTCTATTTGGTTGATTTCAGCCCTGATTTTGACTATTCCTGCAATGTACTCCTCTAAGGTGTGTTTGCTTCTTTCTGTTCTAGAGCTGTCAGTTGTGCTGTTAAGTTGTTTCTATGGGATCTCTATAGTTTCTTTATGAAGACCTTAGCGCTATGAATTTTGCTCTTAACACAGCTTTCATTGTATTTCATAAGTTTGGGTATGATGTGTCATCATTTTCATTGAATTAAATGAAGTTATTTATTTATTTATTCCCTGATCATTGAGCAGAGAGTTGTTCAGTTTCCATGAATATGTGTGCTTTCTGTTGTTTTTGTTGTTATTGAAGTCTATCTAGCCTTAGTCTGTGGTGATCTAATAGGATGCATGGAATTATTTTTATCTTGTATTTGTTGAGGCCTATTTTATGTCCAATTATATGGTCAATTTTGGAGACAGTTCCATGAGGTGCTGAGAGGTATAATCTTTTGTTTTAGGATTAAATGTTCTGCAGATATCTGTTAAATCCATTTGGTTCAGACCTTCTGTTAGTTTCACTCTGTCTCTGTTTCCTTTCTGTTTCAATGACCTGTCTATTGGTGAAAGTGGGGTGTTGAAGTCTCCCACTATTATTGTGTTGGTTTCAATGTGTGTTTTGAGCTTTAGTAAAGTTTCTTTTATCAATGTGTGTGCTCTTACATTTGGGACATAGATGTTCAAGATTGAAACTTCCACTTGGTGGATTTTTCCTATGATGAACATGAAGTGTCTTTGGCCATCTCATTCGATAACTTTTGTTTCTTGGGACCATTTACTTGGAAAGCTTTTTTCCAGCCTTTTACTTTGAGGTAGTGTGTGTCTTTGCTATTGAGGTGAGTTTCTTGTGTGTGGCAGAATGATGCATCATGCATTATGTATCCAGTCTCTTAGCCTGTGTCTTTTTATTGAGAAATGAGTCCATTAATGTTGAGAGGTATTAAAGACAGATGATTGTTAGTTTCTGTTATTTCCGTTGCTGGAGATGGTATGTATTTAGCATTCTCTTCTTTGGGGCTTGTTGTGATCTGTTTAGTTTCTTGCGATTTCTTCGGTGTAGTTACCCTCTTTGCGTTGGTGATTTTATTCCAGTATCCTCTGTAGAGTTGTATTAGTAGAAAGATGCTGTGTAAATTTAGTTTTATTATGGAATACCTTGATTTCTCCATCTATGGTAATTGAGAGTTTTGCTGGATATAGTAGCCTGGGCTGGTATTTGTGTTCTTTTAGTGTCTGTATGACATCTGCCCAGGATCTTCGGCTTTTTGAGACTCTGGTGAGAAGTCTGGTATAATTCTGATAGGTCTTCCTTTATATGTTACCTGACCTTTTCCCCTTACAGCTTTTAGTATCCTTTGCTCTGTGCATTTAGTGTTTTGATTATTATGTGATAGGAGGATTTTCTTTTCTGGTCCAGTCTACTTGGTAGACTTCTTGTTCATTTATAGTCATCTCTTTCTTTAGGTTAGAGAAGTTTTCTTCTATGATTTTGTTGAAGAAATTTCTGTCTTTTTGATCTGCCATTCTTAGGTTTGATTTTTTTTCATTGTGTCCTGAATTTCCTGGATATTTTGGGTTAGGAGCTTTTTACACTTTGCATTTTCTTTGACCAATGTGTCAATGTCTTCTATACTATCTTCTATGCCTGAGATTCTCTCTTCCATCTCTTGAATTCCATCGGTGATGCTTGAATCTGTAGCTCCTGATCTTCTTCCTAAGTTGTCCCTCTCCAGGGTTGCCTTCCTTTGTGTTTTCTTTATTGTTTCTCTTTCCATTTTTAGTTCTTGGACCATTTTGTTCAACTCCTTTACCTGCTTGATTGTATTTTCCTATATTTCTTTAAGGAATTTATTTGTTTCTTCTTTAAGAGCTTCTACCTGGCCAGGCGGTGGTGGCACACGCCTGTAATCCCAGCACTCTAAGAGGCAGAGGCAGAGGCAGGTGGATTTCTGAGTTCGAGGCCAGCCTGGTCTACAGAGTGAGTTCCAGGGCAGCCAGGGCTATACAGAGAAACCCTGTCTCGAAAAAACCAAATCCAAAAAAAAAAAAAAAAAGAGAGCTTCTACCTGTTTGCCTGTGTGTCTTAGTCGGGGTTTCTATTCCTGCACAAACATGCCATGAAGCAAGTTGGGGAGGGAAGGGTTTATTGAGCTTACACTTCCACGATGCTGTTCATCACTAAAGGAAGTCAGGACTGGAACTCAACCAGGTCAGGAAGCAGAAGCTGATGCAGAGGCCATGGAGGGATGTTTCTTACTGGCTTGCTTCCCCTGGCTTGCTCAGCCTGCTCTCTTATAGAACCCAAGAGCACCAGCCCAGGGATGGTATCACCCACAAGGGGCCCTCCCCCCTTGATCACTAATTGAGAAAATGCCCCACAGCTGGATCTCATGGAGGCATTTCCCCAACTGAAGCTCCTTTCTCTGTGATAACTCCAGCCTGTGTCAAGTTGACACACAAAACCAGCCAGTATACTGTGTTTTCCTAAATTTCCTCAAGGGAGTTCTTTATATCCTCCTTAAAGGCCTCTATCATCATGTGAGTTAGGGTAGCCAGGGCTTGCTGTTGTGGGAGAGCTGGGTTCTGATGGTACCAAATCGCATCAGGTTCTGTTTATGATCTTGCACTTGCCTCTGGTCTTCTGGTTCTCTCTGGTGTTAACTGGTCGGTGTGTCTCTGACTGAAACTGTTCTCCTTGGAGACAGGTAGAGCTCTGTGACCTGAGTTGTACTGGTTTCTTTGGAGGCAGGCAATGTTGTCTCTAGTTAGGGTGGACCTTCCTATGCCCCTGGTTACTGGGGTCCTCCTGGGAGGCTCTCATGATGTAGTATTTTGTGGGGGTGATCTGGCCACTGGTCTTGCCTGGGTGGGGATGTTGGCTGTAAGGAAGTTGGAGCTCTGTGCCCTTGGTCACTGCAGATCTGCTGGGAAGCACACAGGCTGCAGTGTTTGGGCGGATATATCTGTCAGGCCACAGTTCTGGCCCAGTGGGGAAGTGGGCCAGAAGGTAGAGCCTAGGGCAGCAGGGTAGGTCTCATGTCAGCTGGGCTGTGTGGGTATCATAATTGGCGTGGGCATTTGGGAGACATTCTCACCTGTGTCCTTGGTCACTGCAGACTTCCTGGGAAGCACACAGGCTGCAGTGTTTGGGTGGGTATCTGCCAGGCTGATGATCTGGCCCCAACCAGGTACTTTTCTTTTCACCACTGATAGAAACCATGCTATGTAATGTCATTGTTGTGATGTGATTTAACCATAGTATCTCTGAAGAATAAAGTTAACTAATAAGTTAGTATTCTTTATTATATTCACTTTTTGTTCTACTGAATTTTAATTAAGTCCTTATAGATTTAGATAGTTTTTTAAAAGAAATGTGATGTGTTAAATTTTTATGAGTGCAAATGATAAAAATGCTGAATATCATTACTCTAGTAATCATGCCCTTCTTCTGTCCACTTGTATTTGTAATCATCTGGTGTCTCTGTGGTGACAAAATGATATTTATTTATTTAATAATTCCATAGTTTTATTACTAAGCTGCCTTTTTTTACTTAAAGATCTCTCAGTAATTAGTGATAACAAATAAATAAATAAATGAAATTTAAGTTACTTCTTTTGTACCACTCAGCTCTTTACATGTGGTACTGCCAATGATCACAATAACAAGTTATTTTGTAGGTTGTTAAATTAAACCTATATATATCCATAATTAAAACTCAAATCCAAAAATCTTAAACCCCTTGTTTTTTCTCTGTGACTTACTACTTCCCAGCCATTTAAAAGAAATTCTTAAATATTTATGTATAGAACAAGCATTGATTGCCTATCATATACCAAACACATCTAGGGTATCTCTTTTAGATAAATTCAAACAGTACTCTGTCCCTTACAGAATGAATAAAATAATGTGCTTTTTAGAAATAGAAATTCTCTAAGAAGACAATGTTTTTATTGAGACTTGAATGATAAATAGCCAACCATAGGAAATTCTGGAAGCAGGATATTTTACACCCATAAGAAACCCTGAGGCTGGAACATCTTGACACAGCTAGGGATAGCTGGACTAGATGAGCAGAAACAAGTGACAGGATATGGAGTTGGAGACAGATGGGCTGGATTTCTGCAGAAGAACTTGACTAAGGCATGAGAAAACTGTCTTCAGAGCATTGGGAAGCTCTTTGGGGCTTATAGCTAGTAAAGTAGCATTGTCTGATACAGGATTTCCAAAAATTGCTCTGAGGGCTAAGTGCAGCTCAAGGATAGAACACTTGTCTATAATAAAAGATGACTCTGGCTGCTGGACACAACTGTATGCATTTCTACTGTAGTAGCATTTTGGAAGCACACCTATTGTCCAACTCTTGGAAACACCCTATGCTTCTCATGTAGAAGTGAAGTGGTACTCAATGGCTTAGCAGAAAATACTAAAGCCTAAAAGTTGTCTATTAGTGAGGGAGATGCTGAGGAGCACCACAGCTGATGGCATGCTGCAACAGCATTTCCACCTAAGCATATTGCTTGCTAGTCTGCTAAACAGATGTGGGAACTTAAAGGCAAAGAACAGAAGAGGGACCAAACTTGTAAATTCTAAGGGTGAGAACTAGAAGTTATGATTGTAGACAAATTCTTTGGTATGGGAGCAGTGCCAGAGAACCTTGTACATTGATTGTAAGTACTCTGTAAAATCTTTTAGTATTTTTCCTTTTTAACTTTTTAAATTTATTTATTGGTGGGTATATATGGCACAACATGCATGTAGAGGTGAGAGGACCACTTTGTGGAGTTGGGTCTCTCCTTCCACCACATGGGTCCTAAGGATCTATCTCTGCTCGGAAGGCTTGGTGATAAGCTCCTTTTCCAAAGAAGTCCTGTCACCTGTCCTAGTTAAAATTTTCTTTTGGTACATTTGAAATATGTCACCAGCTTTTAAAAATATTAAATATACTTTTTATTTAAATATTATATCTTAAACTTTGAATGTACAAGTTAGATTTTTTTAGTGGAAAAAAATCTTGTTTTGGTTTGTTTTAAATTACTATTTTAAAAAATACAGTAAAGACTTCTGGTGATGGTAGAAAATATTAATTCCTTTAAAAATATGTCTGTGTTGCTAGATCCACATTTGCTTTTCTATGTTTTTGTGAACAACTGATCAAATTAGATTCGTCACTCTTGGCTTGTGGTGATTTTAAATTGAAATGGAATATATTAAAGCAGCCAGCCACACTGATTACATTGCAAGCCTCATTTAATTTCATACATTCACACATTACAGTGAAAGGCTTTTTTTTAATGCATGATTGTGACTGTACCTTGAGCAACTCCAAAGGTCATCTGTAATGTGTGCATAATTTGTTAGTGTTATATATCTGATTTGTGGTAGGTGTTCCTCAGCCTGATTTGTACTGGTAGTAAATATGGGAAGCATAAAGAGTCAAGTCTGTAACAAGCTCAGCCTGTCACATTTGGTGGTATTGTCTTATTTTTCATCATTGGCCACTAGACCACACAGAATAGTGTCATTTTTAAATAGAGAAAGTGCTGGTACTAAACCCCTGTAGCATGGGAGTTAAATGAGCTATTCTTCTTAAGAGGTCAGGCTGGCCCAAGTTGAAGTTGTAAGCATATTACTAGCATTCCTAGCAGTGCCGCTCACCTCTACTCCAGCACTTTTTTCCCCTTCCTTTTCTGTAGCACTGAGTTCTGATAAGTTCTTTGTCTTTGCCCCCAGAAGAGGACAAAGGACATAACTAAGTATTCTACTGCAGGTTTTTCTTGACTCAGCCTAGTTTAGCTTGACTTGCTCTATTAAGACATTGTCATAAGTAGCATAGGCTGCACTAGACATTGCTATGTAAGGCTGGCCTTGAACCCCTGTTCTTCTATCTGCTTCCCAAGTGCTAGAATCACAAGTGTATCACCACACTTAGTTCTGTACTGCACTTTTTATGATATATAATGTTTTTTAGCCTCGTCTGCAGTTCAGAAACACAAAGTTGTCTTAGCCCCTGTTATCTAAAACTTAGTTGCGAATGGGGATTATTACTCTGCTCAGCAGGAAAGGATGATAGATAGACTTTCAAGGACTTTGAGTTGCATTGAAAGATCTACTGCAGAGTTATCTTTTGTTTTGGTTCTGGTGGTGGAAACTTGTTCATTTCCTTCTGCCATTGCTTGCAGTTTGTTCAGAGACAAATAGATGTTTTTGCAGGTTTTGAACACCAGTTTGCTTTCCAGCAACCAGAAGCATCTAAAAGCATGTTTAAGAAAATGGTCAGCGACATTCCTGAATGGGAAAAATAAAACTGGAATATCCTACCTAAACTTTCTTCTCCTGATTAGAAATTACATTTAGTTTTTTTTAAATGAACTGTAAGCCAATAATTTCTAGGAAAATAATAGATATTTAGTAGTATAGAGAAAAATTATTTTTATTATTATTTTTTTCTTTTTATTTACACCCCAGATTTTAATCCCCTCCAGGTCTACCCTCTGACTGTTTGACATCCCATACCTCCTCCCTGCCCCCTGTCTCCACGTGGATGTCCCCACCCCCAACCTCACCAGACATCCCCACTCCCTGGGGCCTCCAGTCTCTTGAGGGTTAGGTACATCTTCTCTGACTGAACCCAGACTTGGCAGTCCTCTACTGTATGTGTGTTGGGGGCCTCATATAAGCTGCTGTACACAGCCTGTTTGGTGGTCCCGTGTATGAGAGATCTCAGGTTCCAGGTTAATTGAGACTGCTGGTCTTGCAGGGTCTCCCTCCTCTTCAGCTTCATCCAGCTTTCCCCTAATTCAACCACAGAGGTCAGCAGTTTCTGCCCATTGGTTGGATGCAAATATCTGTATCTGACTCTTTCAGCTGCTTGTTGGGTCTTTTTTCTTTTTTTAATTTTAATATATTTTTATTTATTAAAATACAAACATGGGCGGTTGTGGTGCATGCCTTTAATCCCAGCACTTGGGAGGCAGAGCCAGGCGGATTTCTGAGTTCGAGGCCAGCCTGGTCTACAGAGTGAGTTCCAGGACAGCCAGGGATATACAGAGAAACCCTGTCTCAAAACAAAGCAAAACAAAACAAAATACAAACATATCATTTCTTTTAGATCTTTTTCTTTCTCTTTCTCTGTAGTCCTCCCATATTTCTTTTCCACCCCATTTCAAATTCCTGACCTCCACTTTTTTTAATTAGATATTGTTTTTATTTACATTTCAAATGTTATCCCCTTTCCTTGTTTCCCCTCCACAAACCCTCTATCCCATTCCCCTTCCCCTGCTCACCAACCCACCCACTCCTGCTTCTCTGACCTGCCATTCCCCTACACTGGGTCATCGAGCCTTCACAAGACCAAGGGCCTTCCCTCTCACTGATGTCCATCAAAGCCATCCTCTGCTACATATGTGTTTGGAGCCATGGATCCCTCCATGTGTACTCTTTGGTTGGTGGTTTACTTCCTGGGAGCTCTGAAGGTACTGGTTGGTTCATATTGTTGTTCCTCCTATGGGGCTGCAAACCTCTTCAGCTTCTTGGGTCCTTTCTCTAGCTCCTCCATTGGGGACCCTGTGCTCAGTCCAATGGTTGGCTGAGAGCATCCCCCTCTGTATTTGTCAGGCACAGGCAGGGCCTCTCAAGAGACAGGCTCCTGTCAGCTAGCACTTGTTAGCATACACAATAGTGTCTGGGCTTGGATATATGGCATGGATCCCCAGGTGGGGCAGTCTCTGGATGGCCTTTCCTTCAGTCTCTGTTACACACTTTATATCTCCTCTCATGGGTGTTTTGTTCCCCTTCTAAGAAGGACCAAAGTATCTACACTTTGGTCTTCCTTCTTCTTGAGCTTCATATGTTCTATGAGTTGTGTCTTGGGTATTCAAAGCTTCTGGGCTAATATCCTCTTATCAGTGAGTGCATACCACATTTGTTCTTTTGTGATTGGGTTACCTCATTCAGGATATTTTCTAGTTGCATCTATTTGCCTAAGAATTTCATGAATTCATTGTTTTTAATAGCTGAGTAGTATTCCATTGTGTCAATATACCACATTTTCTGTATCTATTCCTCAGTTGAAAGGCACCTGGCTTCTTTCCAGCTTCTGAATATTATAAATAGGGCTGCTATGAACATAGTGGAGCATGTGTCCTTATTACACGTTGGAGCATCTTCTGGGTATATGTCCAGGAGTGGTATAGCTGGTTCCTCAGGTAGTACTATGTTCAATTTTCTGAGGAACCGCCAAACTGTTGGGACCTCATAAAATTGCAAAGCTTCTTTAAGGCAAAGGACACTGTCAGTAGGACAAAATAGCAACTAACAAATTGGGAAAAGATCTTTACCAACCCTACATCTGATAGAGGACTAATATCCAATATATTCAAAGAACTCAGGAAGTTAGACTCCAGAGAGCAAAATAACTATTCAAAAATGGGGTACAGAGCTAAACAAAGAATTTTCACCTGAGGAATATCGAATGGCTGAGAAACACCTAAAGAAATGTTCAACATCCGTAGTCATCAGGGAAATGAAAATCAAAACAATCTTGAGATCCCACCTCACACGAGTTAGAATGGCTAAGATCAAAAACTCAGGGGACAGCAGATACTGGAGAGGATATGAAGAAAGAAGAACACTCCTCCATTGCTGGTAGGATTGCAAGCTAGTAAAACCACTCTGGAAATCAGTTTGTTGGCTCTTTCAGAGGAAAGTCATGATAGATCCATTTTTGTGAGTGCTCCATAGCCTCAGTAATAGTGTCAGGCCTTGGGACCTCCCTTGAGCTGGATCCCACTTTGGGCCTGTTGCTGGACCTTGTTTTCCTCAGACTCCTCTCCATTTCCATCCCTGCAGTTCTTTCAGACCGGAACAAATATGGGTCAGAGTTTTGACTCTGTGACAGCAACCCTCTCCCTCATTTGATGCCCTGTTTTTCTGCTGGAGGTGGGCTCTTCCAGTTCCCTCTCCCCACTGTTCATCTAATGTCCCTTCCTTTGAGTCCCGAGAGTCTCTCACCTCTCAGGTCTCTGATACATTCTGGAGGGTCCCCCCAACCTCCTACCTTCTGAGGTTGCATGTTTCCATTCTTTCTGCTGACCCTCAGAGATTCAGTCCTTTTTCCCCATCCAACAACAGATTATGTTCCCTTTCTCCCACCCTACCCTAATTCCCTTTCCCTCCCAGGTTTCTCTCTCTCTCTCCCAAGTGAGACTGAGATGTCCTCATTTGGGCCTTTCAACTTGTTGACCTTAAAATTTTTTTAAATAAAATTAAAAAACAAAACAACCTGAAGAGTTCCTTTGAAAGGAAATCATTCCCAATATATTTATAGTACCATTAGAATCCCTGAAGGAAACTGTTCCCTGACTCAGAACTTCTTTGGAAATGACTACATTCTATACCTTTTGCCCTTTTGTTGTTGACAGTGTGCATTTTAATATTTAAGGCACAAGGAAAGGCTATACCAAGGAAATACCAGAATAGAATCTTGGTAATTGTTTCTTCTTTTGTTTTGATTAATAGATAAAAATCCAAGCCTCCCCACCCCCCGAACTAATTCACACAGTATTTGTTGAACTTATAACCACCATGAAAGACAGAAAGTAAGTGTAAACATGACTCCGAGAACTGCATTGGCATTGGAAGTCCACTATTGAAATAGCAGTGATCATTTGGAAAAATTCCTCTGCTTTATTCTCAACAGTGCAGAGTTCTGCTTTCCTGGAACTGTCTGGAGAGGAAACTTTTGTGAGAAGCAAGTACTAACCATGTATGAGAATTAATAGTACTGAAGGATTGTGGATAAGAAAGACAGGTGGTGAAGAGCCTTGATTCTCATGGGAGAGACAAACAGGACTAAATAGGTAAAAATGGGGCCATTGGCCAAAAGTTTGGGCAGCTCCTAGGCACTAGGGCTTTTGAATAACAGCATGCTACACTGAATATTTTCTTCTAGAATGAATCACAGTTTGGGGTATTTTTGTTTGTTTGTTTTGCGACAGGGTTTTTTTTTCTCTGTATAGCCTAGGCTTGCCTCAGCCTCCTGAGTGTTGGGATTAAAGGCATGTACCACCACCACCCAACCATTGGTTCACAGTTTTAATAGTGTACCATAGTCATATAATGCAGAGATCATTGACTCCAATCCCTTTGAGGACTGGGTAAGAAATTGATGAAGCAAGCCAGGTGTGAGAAAAATGGACCAGGATCATCACATTTTCTGTTTTCTTTTTCCTTTTTCCTTTTTCCTTTTTTTTTGGGGGGGGGGCAGGGTTTCTCTGTGTAGCCCTGGCTGTCTTGGAACTCACTCTGTAGTCCAGGCTAACCTCAAACTCAGAAATCCGCCTACCTCTGTCTCCCAAGTGCTGGGATTAAAGGCGTGCACCACCACCGCCCAGCACATTTTGTTTTCATACAGAAAAAAAAAAAAATTGGGCTCAGTTTTACCAGGCATTCTGACATGGGTTTGAGGGCTTTTGTGCTTATTTTTAGCAGAACAAGGAATGCCTTTTATCCTGTGAAAATATTTGATGCTTAAACAGTGATATTAAAGAATTGGTTTTGTTTGATAAACACTGAGGGAAAATGGGTGAAATGGCAGTTTCTCTCCAGTTTCCTCAAGAAACTAAAACTTCCTCAAGGAAGTAAACAATTTGGTTTAAGAAAGTGTGGAAGAATCTAGTAAAGTTGAAGATGTTCAAACATAGGGCACAGCAATTTCACTTCTAGAAAATACCCTACAGGAACACCCTTGATTAACAAAGCAGGCATACCAGCGAGTACTGTCATAGGAGATATATAAAAGTGTATATTTTTATTACTTATTATAGTCCTCTCTGTAAACCATTTATAGATTTAAAAGTCTATACCTTATAGGTCAGGTCATTCATATAATTTTTAAACTCATTATTTCTCATATGTATGAGTGTTTTGCTAATATGTGTGTCTGTGCACTCATATGCCTAATGTCTGGAAGACAGAAGAGGCTATCCATCCTATCCCTTGAAACTACAGTTAAAGACTGTTGAAAGTTGCCATGCAGGTTCTGGAAATTGAATCCTGGTCTTATAGAAGAGTAGCCAATGTTCTTAACCACTGACCCATCTCTCCAGCCTCCCATATAAATTTCATATGCAGCAGTAATATAATATTTAATTTTTATGCTTAGATAAAATGTAAAAATATAACATGCAAATAGGAGATGTATCAAATTCAACAGAGTTCTTATCTGTTGGAAATGAGAGTCAAACAGCTAAGGCACTAACTGAACTATTGACGATTTTAAACAAAAAAGGCAGCTGGCATGATCTGTTCTTAAAGGTCACTGTTGCTAGTGCACTCTAGGATAAGAAGAGAAGAAACAGGAGAGCATTTAGAGGGTATCACTGGAGTCCTGGTGATAGAAGTGACTGGCAGTCCAAATACTACAGGTTTACTCAACCCTGGCACTGGTGACATTTTAAGCTATATAATTGGTTGCCATGAGAGAGACTTTTCTGTGTATTGTAGGATGTTCAGTCACACCTTTTCTCCAGATCTGACACCCAAATAATGTATTCGGATTGCCTGGTTGAGAATCATTAGCCTAAGCTGTACATGGGAAAATTCAGTTTGGACTAGATCAGACAGAGGCTGTGTTGGTGAGGAAGGATTTCATACAAGGTAAGATTTGAGGTGACTGTGGTACATCATTCCAGAGATGCCAGCTGTGATGATTTTAAAATGTAAAGAAAAAAAAATAGAAAGCTTGCCCTAAATTATATATTCCCTTCTTTTTTTAAATTTTTTTTATTCGATATAATTTATTTACATTTCAAATGATTTCCCCTTTTCTAGTCCCCCACTCCCTGAAAGTCCCGTAATCACCCTTCTTTTCCCCTGTCCTCCCACCCACCCCTTCCCACTTCCCCGTTCTGGTTTTGCCGAATACTGTTTCACTGAGTCTTTCCTGAACCAGGGGCCACTCCTCCTTTCTTCTTGTACCTCATTTGATGTGTGGATTATGTTTTGCGTATTCCAGTTTTCTAGGTTAATAACCACTTATTAGTGAGTGCATACCATGATTCACCTTTTGAGTCTGGGTTACCTCACTTAGTATGATGTTCTCTAGCTCCATCCATTTGCCTAAGAATTTCATGAATTCATTGTTTCTAATGGCTGAATAGTACTCCATTGTGTAGATATACCACATTTTTTGTATCCACTCTTCTGTTGAGGGATACCTGGGTTCTTTCCAGCATCTGGCAATTATAAATAGGGCTGCTATGAACATAGTAGAGCATGTATCCTTATTACATGGTGGGGAATCCTCTGGGTATATGCCCAGGAGTGGTATAGCAGGATCTTCTGGAAGTGAGGTGCCCAGTTTTCGGAGGAAACGCCAGACTGCTTTCCAGAGTGGTTGTACCAATTTGCAACCCCACCAGCAGTGGAGGAGTGTTCCTCTTTCTCCACACCCTCTCCAACACCTGCTGTCTCCTGAATTTTTAATCTTAGCCATTCTGACTGGTGTAAGATGAAATCTTAGGGTTGTTTTGATTTGCATTTCCCTAATGACTAATGAAGTTGAGCATTTTTTAAGATGCTTCCCTGCCATCCGAAGTTCTTCAGGTGAGAATTCTTTGTCTAACTCTGTACCCCATTTTTAATAGGGTTGTTCGGTTTTCTGGAGTCTAACTTCTTGAGTTCTTTATATATATTGGATATTAGCCCTCTATCTGATGTAGGATTGGTGAAGATCTTTTCCCAATTTGTTGGTTGCCGATTTGTCCTCTTGATGGTGTCCTTTGCCTTACAGAAACTTTGTAATTTTATGAGGTCCCATTTGTCAATTCTTGCTCTTAGAGCATACGCTATTGGTGTTCTGTTCAGAAACTTTCTCCCTGTACCGATGTCCTCAAGGGTCTTCCCCAGTTTCTTTTCTATTAGCTTCAGAGTGTCTGGCTTTATGTGGAGGTCCTTGATCCATTTGGATTTGAGCTTAGTACAAGGAGACAAGGATGGATCAATTCGCATTCTTCTGCATGCTGACCTCCAGTTGAACCAGCACCATTTGTTGAAAACGCTATCTTTTTTCCATTGGATGTTTTCAGCCTCTTTGTCGAGGATCAAGTGACCATAGGTGTGTGGGTTCATTTCTGGATCTTCAATCCTGTTCCATTGATCCTCCTGCCTGTCACTGTACCAATACCATGCAGTTTTTAACACTATTGCTCTGTAGTATTGCTTGAGGTCAGGGATACTGATTCCCCCAGATTTTCTTTTGTTGCTGAGAGTAGTTTTAGCTATCCTGGGTTTTTTGTTGTTCCAGATGAATTTGATAATTGCTCTTTCTAACTCTGTGAAGAATTGAGTTGGGATTTTGATGGGTATTGCATTGAATCTGTATATTGCTTTTTGCAAAATGGCCATTTTAACTATATTGATTCTGCCGATCCATGAGCATGGGAGGTTTTCCCATTTTTTGAGGTCTTCTTCCATTTCTTTTTTCAGAGTCTTGAAGTTCTTGTCATACAGATCTTTCACATGTTTGGTAAGAGTCACCCCAAGATACTTTATACTGTTTGTGGCTATTGTGAAGGGGGTCATTTCCCTAATTTCTTTCTCAGCCTGCTTATCCTTTGAGTATAGGAAGGCCACTGATTTGCTTGAGTTGATTTTATAACCTGCCACTTTGCTGAAGTTGTTTATCAGCTGTAGGAGCTCTCTAGTGGAGTTTTTTGGGTCACTTAGGTAGACTATCATGTCGTCTGCAAATAATGATAGTTTGACTTCTTCCTTTCCAATTTGTATCCCTTTGACCTCCTTATGTTGTCTAATTGCCCGAGCTAGTACCTCAAGTACAATATTGAAAAGATAAGGAGAAAGGGGGCAGCCTTGTCTGGTCCCTGATTTCAGTGGGATTGCTTCAAGTTTCTCTCCATTTAGTTTGATGCTGGCTACCGGTTTGCTGTATATTGCTTTTACTATGTTTAGGTATGGGCCTTGAATTCCTGTTCTCTCCAAGACTTTAAGCATGAAGGGATGCTGAATTTTGTCAAATGCTTTTTCAGCATCCAATGAAATGACCATGTGGTTTTGTTCTTTGAGTTTGTTTATGTAGTGGATTGTATTGATGGATTTCCGTATATCGAACCAACCCTCCATTCCCGGGATAAAGCCTACTTGATCATGGTGGATGATCATTTTGATGTGTTCTTGGATTCGGTTGGCAAGAATTTTATTGAGTATTTTTGCATCGATGTTCATAAGGGAAATTGGTCTGAAGTTCTCTTTCTTTGTTGGATCTTTGTGTGGCTTTGGTATCAGTGTAATTGTGGCTTCGTAGAAGGAATTGGGTAGTGTTCCTTCTGTTTCTATTTTGTGGAATAGTTTGAAGAGTATTGGTGTTAACTCTTCTTTGAAGGTCTGATAGAATTCTGCACTGAAACCATCTGGTCCTGTGCTTTTTTTGGTTGGAAGACTTTCTATGACTCCTTCTATTTCTTTAGGTATTATGGGACTGTTTAGATGGTCTAGTTGGTCCTGATTTAATTTTGGTATTTGGTATCTGTCAAGGAAATTGTCCATTTCCTCCAGATTCTCCAGTTGTGTTGAGTACAGTCTCTTGTAGTAGGATCTGATGATTTTTTGGATTTCCTCAGTTTCCGTTGTTATATCTCCCTTTTCATTTCTAAGTTTGTTAATTTGGATACTTTCTCTGTGCCCCTTGGTCAGTCTGGCTAAGGGTTTATCTATCTTATTGATTTTCTCAAAGAACCAGCTCCTGGTTTTGTTGATTCTTTGTATGGTTCTCTTTGTTTCCATTTGACTGATTTCAGCCCTGAGTTTGATGATTTCCTGTCTTCTACTCCTCCTGGGGGAATTGGCTTCTTTTTGTTCCAGGGCTTTCAGGTATGTAGTTAAGCTGTGAATGTATGCTCTCTCCATTTTCTTTTTGGAGGCACTCAGGGCCATGAGTTTTCCTCTTAGCACTGCTTTCATTGTGTCCCATAGATTTGGGTACGTTGTGTTTTCATTTTCATTGTGTTCTAAAAAGTCATTAATTTCTTTCTTTATTTCTTCCTTGACCAAGGTATCATTGAGTAGAGTATTGTTCAGTTTCCACGTGTATGTGCGTTTTCTGTTGTTTTTGTTGCTATTGAAGACCACTTTTACTCCATAGTGATCTGATAGGAGGCATGGGATTAGTTCGATCTTCTTATATTTGTTGAGGTCTGTCTTGTGACCAATTATATGGTCGATTTGGAAAAGGTACCATGAGATGCTGAAAAAAAGGTATATTCTTTTCTTTTAGGATACAATGTTCTATATATATCTGTTAAATCTAATTGGTCCAAAGCTTCAATTAGTTTCATTTTGTGCCTGTTTAGTTTCTGTTTTCCTGATCAGTCCATTGAGAAAAGTGCAGTGTTGAAGTCACCCACAATTATTGTGTTAGGTGCAATGTGTGCTTTGTGTTTCAATAAAGTTTCTTTTACGAAAGAGGGTGCCCTTGCATTTGGGGCATAGATGTTCAGGATTGAGAGTTCTTCTTGTTGTATTTTTCCTTTGACCAGCAAGAAGTGTCCCTCGGGGTCTCTTTTGATGACTTTGGGTTGAAAGTCAATTTTATCTGATATTAAAATGGCTACTCCAGCTTGTTTCCTGAGACCATTTGCTTGTAAAATTGTCTTCCAGCCTTTTACTCTAAGGTAGTGTTTGTCTTTGACCCTGAGGTGTGTTTCCTGTAAGCAGCAAAATGTAGGGTCCTGTTTACGTATCCAGTCAGCTAGTCTGTGTCTTTTTATTGGGGCATTGAGTCCATTGATGTTAAGAGATATTAAGGAATAGTGATCGTTACTTCCTCTCATTTTTGACGTTATTTTTTAAATTTGATTGCGTAACTTCTTTTGGGTTTGATGAAAGGTTACTATCTTGCTTTTTCCAGAGTGAAGTTTCCCTCCTTGTATTGGTGTTCTCCTCCTATTATCCGTTTTAGGGCTGGGTTTGTGGATAGATATTGGGCAAACTTGGTTTTGTCATGGAATATCTTAGTTTCTCCATCTATGGTGATTGAGAGTTTTGCTGGATATAGTAGTTTTGGCTGGCATTTGTGTTCTCTTAAGAGTCTGCATGAGATCTGCCCAGGACCTTCTAGCCTTCATAGTCTCAGGTGAAAAGTCTGCTGTGATTCTGATAGGACTTCCTTTATATATTACTTGGCCTTTTTCTCTTACTGCCTTTAATATTCTTTCTTTGTTTAGAACATTTGGTGTTTTGATTATTATGTGACGGGAAGTATTTCTGTTCTGGTCCAGTCTGTTTGGAGTTCTGTAGGCTTCTTGTATATTCATGGGCATCTCTCTCTTTAGGTTAGGGAAGTTTTCTTCCATAATTTTATTGAAGATATTTGCTGGCCCTTTAAGTTGTAAATCTTCACTCTCATCTATGCCTATAATCCTTAGGTTTGGTCTTCTCATTGTGTCCTGGATTTCCTGGATATTTTGGGTTACAATCTTTTTGCATTTTGCATTTTCTTATCTGTTGAGTCCATGGTTTCTATGGAATCTTCAGCATCTGAGATTCTTTCTTCTATCTCTTTTATTCTGTTGTTGATATTTGCATCTCTGTCCCCTGATTTCTTCCCAAGGCTTTCTATCTCCAAAGTTGTCTTCCTTTGAGTTTTCTTAGTTGTTTCTACTTCTGATTTTAGATCCTGGATGGTTTTGCTTAGCTCCTTCACTTGCTTGTTTGTACTTTCCTGTAATTCTTTAAGAGATTTTTGTGTTTCCCCTTTCATGACTTCAGCCTGTTGACCAAAGTTCTCCTGTATTTTTTTAAGTGTTTTTTGCGTTTCCTCATTGTTGGCTTTTGTATTCTCCTGGATTTCTTTCAACGATTTTTGTGTTTCCCTCGTAAGGGCTTCTAACTTTTGATCCATTTTCTCCTTAGTTTCTTTAAGTATGTCCTTCATGTGTTCCTTTACCAGCATCATGACCAGTGATTTTAAATCCAAATCTTGTTTTACTGGTGAGATGGGGTATCCAGGACATGCTGGTAGAGGAGAATTGGGTTCAGATGTTGCCATATTGCCTTGATTTCTGTTAGTGACGTTCCTGCGTTTGCCTTTTGCCATCTAGTTCTCACTGGTGTTACTTGGTCTTGTCAGTGCTGGACTCACCAGTGCAAGCTGCCCCTTCCCAGTTGGCCTCTGGTGCACAGCTTACCCCCTGCATTGCCTGTAGACAGGGTGCTGTTGCCTAGGCTGTTCAGATCCCGAAGCAGGCACCCGAAGGCTCCCGCTGGGGCCCGCTGGATTCACTGGAGCACACTGACTTCTCCCAGCTGGCCGCCCGGAAGCCCTGCTAGTCTCTTGCAGGTCCTGGAGATGTGGTGCGGCCACCCAGGCTGATCTGGATCCGGAAGCGGAGAGAGTTGAGCTGAGGGCTCCTGCCTGAGGCCTTGCCCCAGATTGTGTCTGTGGTCCAGATGGTGCCTGTGTGCACCCCCAGGGAGCGCCGAGGGTGTATGCTGCCGGGACCTCCCCTGTGTTCTGATCACTCGGCTGGGCAGCTGATCCCCCAACTGGGCTGGCGCACACAAGGTTAGCCTGGCCGCCCAGGCCCTTAGTCCAGGCAAAAGCCTGGGAGGCCAAGGTCCGAGCAAAGTTCCCCTAGGGCTATGACTGTTAAATGGGTCCGCCAGGTGACCAGGATGGCGGGCGTGTGCGCCCGCGCTCCCCGAAAGCGCTGGGAGAGTCTGCTGTGCTAACAACCTCCTGGGTGGTTTGACTCACAGATGGCCCACCAAGCCGCCCAGTTCTTGAGGTCAGTCCTGTGCCTTTTGGGGCCTAGACCCCCGCTTTGTTAGCCTCAGGCTATGCCCGTTAAGGCTCTGCCTGCCAGAGCTCTCTGTTGTCCTGCAGGCAAAATGGCGGCGAGCAAGCTGGCCCGGGCAAAAAACCTCCTGGCTGGGTTGGCACCCCGATGGCCCCCCGAACAGCCCAGGGCCTGGGTGCAGGCCAACGCCCGTCGGGCTCAGACCCTCCCCCCCCCCCCCCCCCCCCCCCCCCCCGGTGTTGGCCTAGGATTATGTTTGTGTACCTCAGTCTGTCAGATCTCTCTGGAGTCCGAAACCAAGATGGAGGTGAGCCTCTCCTGACTGGCGGGAGTAGTGAAAGGCGCTGCAAAACTACAGCTGCTTGCCGCCCGGCTGGTCAGCATAGGTCAGTGGTCGTGGGCGCAGGGCCTAACTGGGCCCTGTGTCGCCTTGGTTCCACTGCTGATGGCCCTTCAGCTGGACCAGCCACTGCTGCACTGCCGCTGCCGCCACTGCCGCTCGTCCTATATATTCCCTTCTTGCTGCTGTATTCATCCCACATCTGGTTGACTGCTTAGACTTGAGACAGCTGAATATGTCCTCTTTACTTCCATAGTTTTTAGTCTATTCAAAGCTCCATTGCTCACACTGGACCCTCACTGATTTCCTAGTAACATATCTACCCAGTGTAATCTGGCCAATCCATCTTTAGTTTACTATTGACCTCTCTACTCTTTTCATTTACTGTCCTAAAAATGATTTCCACTTACATACTCAGAAGTATAAACTTAACTTTTTGTTTACTAACTAGATTTTATAATGTCAAATGGCATTTTGTGTACAAAATAGGCAACAAAATGCACTGACATAACAAAATTGTTCATAGTGGAACAAATAGTTATAATTTATTTTAAAAAATCTTTCCAACTTTTAAAAATTCCATAATCTTTAAAACTATAGACATGTTAAAAGTTCAGTGTTTTTAAGATCGCCCAAGTCCAGATGGCTCTCTTAGTTCTAGGACAGCCAGCACTATACAAAGAAAAAAATCCTGTGTCAAAAAAACAAAAACAAAAAAGATAGTTTGAGTGTCATAATTTGCTCCTATAAAGTGAAAATGTTAAATACTTTCTTACTCCAAGAAGGAAGAACTAGGGCACGGGCATACTCTGAATAAAAGCAAACTAAACTTCCAACAGTATAAATAACTCAGTGTTCAATGTTTAGGATTTACTCAAAATATTGTAGGTTCCAAAGAGCTTGGGCAATCACACTTCTGAATATGCTTTTCATAACATACACAAATTGTCCCATCGGTTCAGGCCAGCTCCTCTTCACATCTGCTCCTTTGTAGTCATTCCATAAATGACTGCATCTCTAAAATACTAGTGTCTCTGTTGAAAATGGTCTTCACCTTCACCAGTAGCTTCTCCTGGGCTCTCTTTTAGGGACTCTGGCCTCAACTTCTCTCTATGACCCCTTCAGTCCTGGATCCTTGACTGCAATTCAGTCTGCACCTTTACCAATGGCCTTTTCTGACTTCTCACAACTGCTCTCAATGAGTTCTTCATGTCAAGAACTGACTTCTGGTCCTTTGGAAGAGCAGGAAGTTCAGTCAACCACTGAACCATCTCTTCAGGCCACACATCAGGTTTTTTAAGCCCAACAGGAAATACACTGAAATGCTAGCGCATAAGTGTGTACTGTGCACATATGTGTGTACTGGTTTCTCCATTTCCATTTTCCTTCTCTTCTTTAAGACTCCATTACTTAATGAGTTCTTCAATATTTCACTTAAATACTCCACAAACCAGTCTCAAGCAATATTTCCTAAACCAAAATCATTTTTATTATTTTCTTTTGTTTCCCCCTTTCTTGGATTCATCCTCTATCCTCTTACCCAGACCAGAAATCATCTGACAGTCCCTTGTCTACCACTCACTCAACATCCAGTCTGTAAGATCAGTAAGCTGGTTCTACATCTGAGTCACTAATAGACCTGCAGCCTTCTCCTTATTGTTACTTGTAGCTGCTGGTTTACATGGTTCTCTCAACAGGAATGCTACACAAATGTACTAGTCTTTATACATCCAAGCCTACCTGCCCTGACTGTTGAAGTAGCTATCTGAGCTTGTTGAGCACTTAAATTTGTGACTAGTTCAAATTATGGGTTATAAATATAAAATGGCCTCATTATTATTCATGTATTTATTACATGCTGAAAAAGTACTTAAACAGAAGTCTTGCTATGTAGCCTAGGATGGTCTATAACTCATAATCCTCCTGTATACTGAGATTATAGCTGTCTGCCACCATGGCTCAAAAAAATCCTAGTATTTAGATGTATTAGATTAAATGAAACATTAAATTTTACCTAATTTACTTAAGTTTTTATATTTGGTTATTCTATTTTATATGTATGAATGTTTTACCTGCATACATGTATGTATACAATCTGCATTCCGGTTGGATACCTTGTAACTAGTGTTATGGATGGTTTTGAGCTACCATGTGGGTGATGGGCATTTAATACCAGTGCCCTACGAAAACAAGAAGTGCTCTTAATTTCTGAACCATGTCTACTGCAACCATTATTTTAGAATATTTTTTATGTTGCTACTAGAAAATAGGAAATAATACATGGTTTATGTTGCATTCCTGCTGAAAAATGCAGTATCAAAGCATTCACACTCCTTTTGATTTACTGTCCACAATGCTGTCTGAATAATCTTTAATTTAAAAAAAAATCAACTCTGAGCTAAATGTCCTTTGAAGTTTTAGGGGATTAAGTTTAAGGTTAGCTTAGTAGATCATAACCTCCCTTAAAAACATTAAATCTTAGGAAACTTTCTTTTCTTTCTTTCTTTCTTTCTTTCTTTCTTTCTTTCTTTCTTTCTTTCTTTCTTTCTTTCTTTCTTTCTTTCGTTCGTTCTTTCTTTCTTTCTTTCTTCCCTTCCTTCCTTCCTTCCTTCCTTCCTTCCTTCCTTCCTTCCTTCCTTCCTTCCTTCCTTCCTTCCTGTTTTGAGCTTCCTTCCTTCCTTCCTTCCTTCCTTCCTTCCTTCCTTCCTTCCTTCCTTCCTTCCTTCCTTCCTTCCTTCCTTCCTTCCTTCCTTCCTTCCTTCCTTCCTGTTTTGAGCAGGATATAGTTCATGCCAGCCTCTAACTCGGGGTCTTCTTGCCACAGAGTCCTGAGACCTAAGACTGCAGACATGCATCACCACATCCAACACCTGTCTGCCCAAACAAACATGTTCAGCTAGATTCAACTGGCAGGTTGCCAGCTTTGAGCCCCTGCCCTAATGACTGTCTATCATCCCTTCACCTTCTCCTTCAAATATTGATAGTTGATATAACAGTTGATATATAGGAAACAGATGGAAGTGGAAGTGAGAATAGCAGAGATTTTCCTACAGGGTCTAGATATGTAGCTCCGTAGTAGAGCATTCATTGGCTTAGCATAAATAAGACCCTGGGTTCAATCCCTAAGGCAACAAAAAACATTCTATATTCATGCTAAGTTTTACAAAACCCATAAAGAACAATTACAACTTTGATACTGCCATTGAAGATTATCACCTCGGCCATGTACCTACTAGCTGGCTAGATGTGTAAGCAGCTATGAACTACGTTTACAGGTGATAGTAGGTAAAGCACTTAGGAAAGAACCTGTGTACTGGCCATGTCAGAAAGGTAAGAAGCTGCTACTCCGCATGATTGACACTTATAACATGATTCTTTGAAGGAAGGGACATAAAAGATATTGAAAAAATAGTTCCCTCTATAAGTAAGTTCTGAAATAATGAATCTAATTAAATAACTGAATAACCGTATCTTAGCAATGTTGGTAATCACTGAAATACTCCTTATTTGTCCATCAGTATCTATCTTTGATGCACTCAAACTCGATGTTTGCCAAGAAATAAGCTGCTGTTTTATGTCAGAAATAGGGTGCTCAAGTACTATTTTCATCTGGGCTCTGATGTGAGCCCTGAATTTGAAGTGCGGTTTTCCTATTGATACTTTATTTTATTTTTCCCCCTTAGGGAACCATAAAATGTTGGGCTTGACATTTTATCTTTCAATTTATGTGTGTTTATCTACAAGTATGTAAGTGTACCAAGGGTATTTTATCCCCTGGGCCTGGAGTTACAGCCATTCATGAGCCACCATGTGGGTTGTAGGCATTCACCCCACATCCCTTGCAAGCACAGCAAGTGCTCCATCTGTGCCATCTCTCTGCACCATCTACTGTACCATCTCCGACCTGCGTTGAGATTTTGTTGTTTGTTTTGAGCACTGGTATATTGATTGCATCGTGCTCTCAGAGAAAATGTGGTTGGTCGAGGGTTTGGCTTGCCTGTCCTTCCATAACCTATAAGAGATTTGTATAAACCTGGACTTTTTGGTTTTTTTCGAGACAGGGTTTCTCTGTGTAGCCCTGGCTGTCCTGGAACTCACTCAGTAGACCAGGCTGGCCTTGAACTCAGAAATCCGCCTGCCTCTGCCTCCCAGAGTGCTGGGATTACAGGCGTGCACCACCACCGCCCAGCTAAAGATTGATTGATTGATTGATTGATTGATTGATTTACTTAATGTAAGTACATCAGACACTCCTGAAGAGGGTGTCAAATCTTGTTATGGATGGTTGTGAGCCACCATATGGTTGCTGGGATTTGAACTCAGGACCTTTGGAAGAACAGTCGGTGCTCTTAACCGCTGAGCCATCTCTCCAGCCCCAAACCTGGACTTTTATATAACTCCTTTCTCTCCTCCCACTGCAGGACTCCTAACTCAGATCTGTAATCCTAGCATTTGAGAGGTTGGGACAAGAAAATAGTGAGGTTGGGACAAGAAAATAGTGAATTGAAAGCCAGGCTTAGTTATATAGTGAAACCTAAACAAATAGGTGTAGGCACATCTTCTAGCTTTTAGATTATTCTAAAGATCCACCCACTCACAGATCTTCAGCTAATAAGTGTTCTATGATAATTCCATCCCTTTGTGAAAGTTATATATCACTTCCTGTGTATTGACTATATGTGTATTGAACCTAGCATCCTAGAGGGCTCAGGGGTCTGTTATAGTTTATAAATTTCAGATAAAGTTTAAAACAAACAACTAGAATTTTAACCAGAATACTCATTTTCTCATACATACATATGTGTGTGTATACATATCCTAGAATTGTTGAATTATATAAATGTCATAATGTATGTCTTAGTATACTGTCTTGCATATAGTAGGTGCAAAAGAAGTTTGCAAATTATGTAATTGGCACCAAATAAATCGTTAAGTCTTTTTACAACATGGCATTTTTAAATCTCTAATTTCAATTTATGGATACTATTAATAAATACTATGATTTTTCAAAATACTTTATATTAGTCATATTTATTAGTGTTATTCTGGATAGTTCCTCACAGATTGTCAGTTCATAAATTTAAAAATGCATATAAGTTATATAGTTGTCCTTAGCCATGAACCTACTATGTGCCATAAGTATAGGCCCTATCCATTTCATCTCAATTCATAATGGCAATATATCAGGCACTATTGTTATTCAGATACAGAGCCCCAATGAGATTCACATAAAGAAAGTTACAAATGTTCCTGTTTTGAATGTCCTATAGGGATAAGCTGTACCAAATGTGTAGTACAATCATTGAAACAAAATCATCACATAACATAAGTGATTAGATTTCAGCAGTTAAATAAACTGTGTCATTCCCTTCATAGCAAATAGAATGATCCTAGGAGGAAGGATTCACCACCTTAAAATTCTTAATGGAGTATTTGACCAATATGACTAAATATCGAACACTCTGGGATCTGTATGTATATCCTAGACTCATGTAAAACGCTAAAAATCTCTGGGTTACTAGCAGATGTTAACATGCTGATAATTAGATAACTTTGGTCCAATAGAGGGTATTTTTTCTCCTTAACTCAAACTTCTAATCCTTTTTTTTTTCAGACTCTGTCTCTTTCCACACACCTTCGGTTCACATGTATTTCCTTCTATAGAACCTTTTCTGTCCCTCCAAGCACAGATACATACTCACCTCCTTACATAATTCCTTGTATGTTTTCATATAACTATTTCTTTCTATGCAGCTCTATATTGGCTGCCATTTCCTAAGTAATGTGCATGTCACAGTTTGTGAGGGAAATATAAAAGATGATCATATGACCACACTTTTATATTATAAAGAGCCTTTGCTCTGATTATTCTTTCTAAAAATTAATTTTCCTAGTTCTAGAAAAGTTTCCTCCTGTGTGTTTTGCAATTTTTTCTTTGCTTCTAAAGTTGAATATACAATACGTTCTTTAGGACTTATTATTTCTGGGCTGGGAACATCATTCAGCTGGTTGCAGTACTTGCCTCACTTGTAAAAAGCCCTAAGTTCTGTCCCCAGTACCTATGGTGACACACACCTTTAATTTCAGTGTCCTAGAGGTAGATGTAGAAGGATCATCCTCAGATACATAGTAAGTTTGAGGACAGCCTAGGATACATGAGACGGTCTCAATAAAAGTGGTCCCTAATCTTTTTTTTTTTTTTTAAGAAAACTACTAAAAAAAAAAAGTATTTTTGCTTCAGTGTTCTTGTCTTAGTTGACAATTCAAATGAGGAGAGCTTCTCAGACTCTCAACTTAGAAGCTGGCAAAGCCACGGCTGTATTTAATAATGTCTAATTCAGATTTGGGTAATTTAGATAACATTCTAGTATTTGTTTATTATGGAGTATTTTATTTCTCATAGTTATATTTAAATTAGAAATCACAAGTTACATCTTCAACTTTTTAAAAGTTAAGATTTAAACTTTTTAAAGATTGATTTTTATTCTCTCTCTCTCTCTCTCTCTCTCTCTCTCTCTCTCTCTCTAGTGTGTGTGTGTGTGTATGTGTGTGTGTGTGTGTGTGTGTGTTCAGGTGCCTGTAGAGGGCAAAGGCTTCAGATTCTCTGGAGTTACAGGCAGTTATGAGCCATTCAACATGAGTTCTAGGAATATAGCTCAGGTCTTCCAAGAGTAGAATGTGTTCCTAACTGCTGAGCCATCTCTCTAGCCCTTAAAAGCACTTTGAATCAGTTGATTGAATTTTAAACAATGCATGCTAGCCAAGACTTGTAGTAAAGTATAGATTATTTCCACTACCACTTGGTAGAAAGTCTCTTCATGTTTCTTATCAGACAAATTCTGTGCATGTCACTCTCATTTCATAGATAGGCGGAGGGTTAAGAAAAATGCCAGTGCCACCAACATGATGTCTCAAATTCCTAAAAAGAATTAGGGACTACTTTTATTGAGACCCTCTCATGTATCCTAGGCTGTCCTCAAACTTACTATATGTCTGAGGATGATCTGATCCTTCTATGTCTACCTCTAGGACACTGAAATTATACAGATGTGTGTCACCATAGGTACTGGGGACAAGTTATTAAAGAACTCCAGGCTAAGCTTCTGACCCTATTTTCTAATCTATCTATTTTAGTGTCCTTGGTTGTATTATGTCTTCTTTCTTTTAAGTATGAAAAAATTTTTAATGCTGTGAAACACTACATATAAAGTTTTAATAATTTAGTTTTATGCGCATTGGTGTAAGGGTATCAGATGCCCTGGAACTGGACTTACAGACAGTTGTAAACTGATTTGTGGTTTCTGGGAATTGAACCCAGGTCCCCTGGAAGAGCAGTGTGCTCTTAACCACTGAGCCATCTCTTCAGCCCACACACAGGGTTTTAACATCAGAGCTCTAAACTGCATTTGAAAGGACAATAATAACCTGAGTGCATGTTCATAAAAGCAGCTAGACAATATGGCAAGTCGATGGCAGCTATATCAACTCCTGCAAATACACTTAGGGCGCTCTTCAGTCGTAGTGTATATAAAGGATGGTCTCCAAAAAGAGACTGACAGCCTTAATTTGTTTGATATGTGCAATCATAGTCCGCGTTAAATTCAAAATGCTTGTCCAATCAAGGATTCAATATAGAAAAGAGGCAGTAACAAGCATGCTGCACACTGTAATAAAGAAATCTGTTGATTGAAAACAGTTTGTATATTTTGGAAATGATAGGGAATGTAATTGGTAAGAAAGAAAAGGATAGGATAGGGCTTCATAAATAATAGGAAATAGAGCATATTTTTTACTGATAATGCTAACTCAATTTAATAACGTTTTGGTGTTGAATTTTTGTATTCCAGAAAATAAGGAAGGTGGCTCCTTTTCTTGTACTCTAAATGTCATGATTAATGGAGTGACCTTTTTTAGTTTTGTTTTCAATGAGAGCGGCTCTAATGGAGTGAATCTGAGGCAACAATGAGTGGTATGCTCCAGCTCCTGACGAACTTTCACAGATTGAGACGTGTTTATTTCTATTGAAAAATCAGACTATTTTAAACTATTTTAGTACAAATGCTTTATCAGTGTGTGTTTATGATAGACTAGGGAAGCATAGAACAAGCTAATGGACATCCTCCACCCCCAGTTCTCTCTTACACTCCTACTTGGATTGTCATATCCTTGTAGTGTAGCCTTATTGTACCTGAGTAACAATTTGTACGCTGACCATTAAGTGGCTGTAAGGATTTGATGTTTATGTCACACTTAATTTTACTTTTTTAAGACTGCATAGATAAATTCATAGAGAATCAGGTCCCACCATGAAAAACTGATACTAACAGCTCTCCACGGGAAATGTATTATTGACTTGGACACTACTGGTTATACTTGGGATGAGTTAGATAGAGCCCTTTTACTACAAACTACCTTGAATCACAGGCATCCCATTGGACCTGCTTACGTAGTTGTCCAGGGTCTAGTTTTGTCTTCTCTGGCTGTGAATGGAACATCCGAGAATTCAGTAGTTGCTCAGCCTATAGGGCTGAGTGTCTTAACTGGTCATTGGTATATGCTAGAATCCCAAAGAAGTGGGCTTCAATGCCAGTGAAGGGATGGATGAGCTAGCCAAGCAAGGGCAAGTGGGCAAAGAGGAAAAACTGCTTCTTCCGTGTCCTTATATAGCAGTGTTTTTCAACTTATAAGTCAAGACCCCTTTGGAAGTCAAAAGACACTTTCATTCGGGTTGCATATCAGATATCCTGCATGTCACATGCTTAAAGTATGATTCCATAACAGTGGCAAACTTATGGTTATGGATTAGCAATGTAAATAATTTAATGGTTGGGGGTCACCATAACAGAAGGAATTGTACTAAATGATCAAAGCATGAGAAAGGTTGAGAATCACTGTTAGGTGCACTTCCAGCAGAAGGTGTGGCCCAGATTGAAGTTGTATCTTTCTGCCTTAAGATTTTGATCAAAGGTGTGTGTCTTCCCACCTCAATGGTTACCCAAGCAAAAGTAATCTCTCATATGTGTGCCCTACATTTCCAAATGTAATTAATTGACAACCAAGATTAGTCATCACAATATGACATTCTATTAACATTCTTAAATTGTTCAGGTGTGATAGTGTACACCTTCAATCTCTGAGAAGCAGAGGCACAGAGAACTGTGTGAGTTTCTAGGTCACCCTGATATATAGAAATAGATATATTAATAATAATAATTATATAATTATGTAACTTATATATTATTATATATAATAATAAGTTGCAGGCCAGCCGTGAGTTCACAATGACACAAAAAACTTAAGAAAACAATAAATAAAATAACATTTTAAAAAACTTGAGAGTGATCTTTTACTCCATTATGAGTGGCTTTTTTGTTAGATAAGGTTTGTTTTGAGTGCTAAGATTAAAGATATGTACCACCACACCTAGCTTAACTCTCTTAGTACATTTTCTGTTAAATGAATGACTAAGGCTGAGTGATATATAAAGAATAGTGGGAAGTATAAGGCCATAACCTTAGTCCGCTGGCTTCCAGTGGAAGCCTCAGGTTATGTCAAGATACCGTGAAAAGGCAAAAGAGTAAGCGATTACATCCAGAAAAGAGCACATAAAGAGTTTTTTATGTTTTTATTTTATATATGTGAGTACACTGTAGTTCTCCTCAGACATACCAAAGAGGGCACCAGATGCCATTACAGATGATTATGAGCCACGATGTGATTGCTGGGAATTGAACTCGGAACCTCTGGGAGAGCAGTCAGTGCACTTAACCACTGAGCCATCTCTCCAGCTCAAGAATTCTTAATTATTGATTAATGTGGGCACAGCCATTCCTAGATAGGTGACCCCAGAGCTTTGTAAGAGAAAGCCAGTAAGGAACATTCCACTCTGGTTATTACTTCAGTTCTCCCACAAGATGCTTCCCCCACCCCCCCAGACAGGGTTTCTCTGTGTAGCCCTGGCCGTCCTGGAACTCACTCTGTAGATCAGGCTGGCCTCAAACTCAGAAATCCGCCTGCCTCTGCCTCCCAAGTGCTGGGATTACAGGCGTGTGTCACCACCGCCCAGCCCCAAGATGCTTTTTTGTCAAAGTGTTTATAACAGCAACAGAAAAGCAAACTAGAATAATGCCCTTATTACAATCAAGTTCCACAACAATGAGAACCCTGTCCTGCAACTATGGAGTGAGCACATTGCCTTCACAACACAAACACCTCTTAAATAGTCCACCACCTCTCAGCACCATTATATTAACAACCAAGTTTAATTATGAGTTTTAGATACAGTATCCAGACCATAGCAGTTATTAACTATCTTGCTTATATAAACAAAATATGCAGTTCACTGCATATAATTTGATTCTAAGTAAACTGTAGTTTACTATGTAGAAAATGAATTAATAATAAAAGATAAAGTGATATTCCGTATACACTATCAAATTAAGTTTGGGTTGTAAGAAGGACTTATTTAATAGTAAACTCTTTTTCCAGGACTGACTCCATTTTTTTCTCCTCTGGGCATTAACTGGGTAGCAGTTTTGAATTGGGATTCACTATATATTATCCTTTTATTCATTTTATTAAATATCTTCTATATGTTATATTTTATCCTAAGAAGCGAATAAGATAGTGTCTTTGTCTAAGAATTCATAATGTAATAGTGGAGGGGGGGCTCTATATAGAAGGGGGATTTTGGAGCTGGAGACATGGCTCAGGTTATGAGCACCTGGTTTAGTTCCCAGCATTAATATGGCAGCTCACAACCATCTGTAATTCCAGCTCCAGGGGATCACATACCACCTTTGGACCTCTGGGGGCATCAGACATGCACATGTTACACCATACATACATACATACATACATACATACATACATACATACATACATACATGCATATGGAAGTATATTTGGACAAACACTCTTACACATAAAACAAAAAATCATCATAAAACAAAAAAATAATCTTAAGAAGGGGGGTGGGGAGGCTAGGCATGGTTGCCTACACCTTTAATCCTTTAAAGGCAGGCAGCTCTCTGTGAGCTCAAGGACAGCCAAGGCTACAGAGAAACTCTGTCTTGAAAAACCAAACCAACAAACCAACCAAATAAATAATATGAGTGGCTTATACTTGTGTGAGGGTGGCAGAATCTTGCACTTGCAGCAAAGTGTGTTGAAATCAGAGATGGGAAAATGGGAAGACCCATGAACTTCTAATGATAGTATATTTCCATTCATACAGAGAAATGTTTTTCTACTCTCTGAACTTGTTTTTTTTTTTTTTCCTAAGTAAGTTAGTCAGCTTTACATTAATGGGACAAAAATATCGGAGATACATCAACATATAAATAGAAGTTTATTTTGACTCACAGGTTTAGAATTTTGATCTATGGTCTGTTGATCCTTTTGGTTTGGAGCCTATAACAGAACAGATAGCTTGATGGAGTAAGTAACAAAGTCAAGCCACTTACTTCCTTGCTGGGATACAGAGGAGAATAAAAGAGGGAGCCTATGGATATAATTCAGTCAGTGCTTGCCTAGCATATAGAAAGTCATAGGTTCGATCAATCCCAGTACTTTATCCACCAGCATAGTAGCTGATACATGTCCGAGTAAAGGAAAAACAGAAGTATGCTTATCCTCAGCCACATAGTGAGTTTGAAGCCAGCTTTGAAGATCTTCTCTCAAAAAGATAAAAGAGGAGGCTAAAGTCCTACATGCAAATTAAAAGGTTATGCAAGATGTTCTGCTAAGCCAGGGTGTGGTGGTACAGCCTTTAATCCCAGTACTCAGGAGGCAGAAAGAGTTGGATCTCTGTGATTGAGAGGACAGCCATGGCTACATAGAAGGCATCTCAAAACAAAACAAAAGCACCCTACACCAAGTTCCACCTCTTAAAGGTTTTACCACCTCCCAATTGCATCTAGCTGGGGGACTAAATCTATAACAGCACATGTGCTTTGGGGGAATATTACACATCCAAATTAGCAGTAACCTAGCATTTGGTGTTTTTACTAAGATTCTTGATACTTATTGTAGGTATATAAGTAATTTGAAAGAGCAGTAGTGTATTTTCAGTATTTTAAGGCACCTAGTAGGCATACACAAAAGACACATTCTTAAGTCAATATTGGTATGGATAAGAACCAGGGTTTTTTAATATTTGCATATCATTTTCAACCCATTATTTTAGAAATCCTTTACCCATCCATTTTCAGCAGATTAACTTAATTACAAACTAATTTGATTTCATTAACACTTACCTGAACAAAAACTTCAGTGTCCTCCTGAATTGGAGTGAACCAGCTCATAAAAAACGATCTGTGAAACCATTGTTTGTTGCTCAGGGTAGAAATACAAGAGGGCCTGGGAATATGGTTCAGTGTTTAAGAGTATTCGCTATTTTTCCAGAGGACCCATGTCATAGAAGTTCCACTTGAAAGAGATAACTCTGTGGAGTCTACTCTGTCTTGAGCCCATTCTGTTGTGGACTGGCCTACAGTTAGGAGGGACTGTTCTGAATGCATTGGCACCCTTCACAGCAGACACACAACATAGACTGCCATGTGCATGGCTCAGGAAATGAAGCAGAGGTGCGGATCTCTTACCTGTTCATCAGAATTACAAAAGACTCCAGTCAAGTAGTGAAATTGTAATTGCATGAGACACAAACCATTGTTAAATTTAAAAAGAAACAACAACAACAAACCTTGTAGCCCTGGCACTCAGAAAGCTGAGGTAGGAAGGTTGCCTGGACTGTGTAGTAAGGCATTCTTTTTACAAAAGAGACGTAAAAAAGAGCAACCATTTTGACCAAAAAGAAGACTTCAGGGACTCTCAGAACCCAGGGACGAGACAACCACCTGGCTTGTCCCTGTCTCCCACTTCATTTTCTTACAAGTACATCATTCTATTCCCTTTCTCTTTTGTGGGAGATGGATTTTCTCTGCTTGTCATGGCCACAGTGTGCCTAAAATGTACCTATACTGTAGTTTCCAGCACTAGTAACCTGAACTAAAAAAGGATCTCTGTCCTTCTCTGAACCAATTCTCAATATCTGATGAAGGCCAGCAGCAGCACCCTGTACTAATTCGTAAAGGCTCACTGTATAGACAGTGAAGGAGACCAGTTGTCAGGAAATGGCTGCCACAAGTTTATAGCTTGCAGTAATATAACCAAGGTCCTGATAAACATTTCTGGTTAGTTCTGCAAAGTGAGAAATTTGTAAAGAACTGTTTCTGAAAAGCCAAGGCATCTATAAAAGCCAGCAGGCTTTCGAGACCAGTCCTACTGTTTTCACTGACAGTTTGCAGGCTTGATGATAATTAGATGATGAAGTTGACAGGATATCTAGTTCTTCTGTTTTCCTTGTCATTCTCTCATGCTCAGTGGTGAAGAAGGAACCTTAGTAAACAAAGAAGCTTCTATTTCCACCAGAGAGCAAGTAGATAATATCTGTTGGTAAATTAAATATCTGGTAAAAGCATGTGATACTATTAAGGGACTTACTTTAAATTTTGTAACTGGCTTATCCCCACCAGCTTTGAGCTGTGTCCATAGAAAAGCAACTCATTTTGGTATTCTGAATCATATTTTTTAATTTAATGCATATGTGTGTGTGCCCCTGTATGTATGTCTATGTGCGTGCCTGGTGCCCATCCGAAGCCTGAAGAGGATATCAGTTCCCCTAGAATGGTTGGGAGATCCCATATGAATACTAGAAATTTAACCTGGGTCCTCAGCAAGACCAGCTCTTAACCACTTCAGAGTTCTTTCTTGACTTTTGTCATGGTACATCTCTAGTTGATCCCCTCTCCAGCCTTGTCCACGCAATGCAAGTAGTTTCCCCCTCTTGCTACTGACACTTGCTTTCTTCATGACCTCACATAGTCAGGAGTCTTCCCTGGAGGTTACCATCTTTCTAGAGTTGACCAAAAGAAAGCCACCATGTTCAATGTCTTTCATTAACCATTCCCTCTCCTGGAAGTGCCCATTTTTAAAAAGAGCAAGTGAAAGAAAGATCATGAAATGAGAGTTTGAATGGGTATTCCTGGGCCCAGTTTATCTGATTATCTCACTTTGTATCTCTATTCTGATTTTCTTTTTTCTCATTACTACTACCGTTCAATAATAGGTATATCAGGCTGGCTCAGCGGTTAAGAGCATTGACTGCTCTTCCAGAGGTCCTGAGTTCAAATCCCAGCAACCACATGGTGGCTCACAATCATCTCTAATGGGACCTGATGCCCTCTTCTGCAGTGTCTGAAGACAGCTACAGTATACTTACATATAATAAATAAATAAATCTTTAAAAAAAATAAGAATAGGTATATCATTTGGGAAAAGTAGTCACTATCATTTTTGTAACAGAAAAAGTTCTCCCCCTAAAGAGCCCTGATATTTATTGGCACACATGAAAATAATAGGCTTCTGTAACAGAGAGATGGGACTTATATGTGAATATGTGGAAGGCATTGGTTCTCTACCAGGGTGACTTTTATCTCCAAGGGAAAGTTTAACAAAGTCTTGAGACATGGTTCATAGTTCCTTGTCAAAGTTCATTTCGGGCACACAGTAAGAAATCATTGAGCTCACACCTGTAATTCCAAAGCAGCTTGGGAGACTAAGGCAAGAAGAATGTCATGAGTTTGAGAACAGCATGGGCTACATAATGAATGACTTCCAGGCCAGCCCTGGGCTGTGGAGTATGACCCTGTGTTTAACAAAAACCAAACATAAATACATATACACCAATCTAAAATGTCAGCAGGGTAACAAGCCCTCATTTTTGGCTAGCGAGGTAGATGAGCAGAATGAGTGGTGAAGAGGGTTTGGAGGCCATGATGTTAATGCTAGGAAAGCCTAGACGGTATTTTGCCAAATTTTGCCAATTCAAAGAAAACTAGTAACAGCAAATGCAGCAACAATTTTCTGGCCACAAGGAAAATACCCTTTTGGCCTTTGCATAACTAATATAGAAAACCCGCTGTGTTATGTATCTATGGAAGAGAATTTTACTCATTAAATTTACTTTAACAAAGTAAGCTTATTACATGTTTAAATGGATATATATGGTTTGCAATACAAAGGAGTAGAAGATAAATGCCAGTTTAGATTTTTGAAAACCCATTTAACCTTCTGGCTAATGTCTTATCTCTGCTTTTGCATTCAGTCTGTGGCAGCAGCACACATCATGGGAGCCTCTGGGAATTTCACTGTAGACCCATGAGAGAATGAGGGCCAAAAAGCCAATAATGCCCTGGAATACTTTTGAAAATATTTTGATCTTGAAAACCCCTGCATGAGACTCAGGGTCTTCCCAAGGCCCATCCTATCCCCACACTTGGAGAAATGCAACTCTAGGACCAAGGGGACCATCATCAGGAATGAGAGAAATGAAATGTGTCTCTGTTTTCACTGATCTTCTAATTGGTATTTAGCATTCCTCAAATATAAACAAGAGCCTCAAAATACCTTGATACTAGCAGTATCTGTGACTTAGTTACCAATAGAATCAGGGCATTTTCAGGTCACGTTATAGTTGTTGCAGGTAACTAAAATACCATGTGAATTCATCATTGTTTTGAAATTTCAGTTGCCACAGTGCTATATTTTATGTGTAATACCTTAAGAACATACATTACTACACTACAGTTAAGCTTTTTAAATATTGTGATAAATGCATTCCAGTATAATTGCTTTACTCTTCAATTCTGTTTTTAATTGTAATCCAGTGATGTAGCTTGGTGATAGAGCACTTGCTAATGGGATAAAACTAATGGGATCTGAGAGTTTAATAATTAGACTGTAAAGAGGTCCTTGATATAAAACCCTGTGCTAGAAAGCTAGGCCATCAGAAGAATATCTTTTGACTACTTGGGGAAGGCAGTATGGCCTCAAAGCAAGCTGAAATTGATGACTGTTTCAAGAATGCAAGTGCTGAACCCCAGGTAGGGCCCACCAGAGATCTGCCTTCCAGCCACTCACCTTGCTGCCCCAGGACTGCATGGAGTCCTTTAACCTCAACCCTGGGTAGGGAGCTACCACCCAACCTACCAAGATACCTTAGTGACCCCCAGCTAGGCCTCCAACCCACCCACCTCCACTTACAGACAGTATGGCATCATGCACCCTACTCCCACAGAGAACACTGCCACTGTGACCGTGGCCTCAGTCACCATGACCCTGCCACACAAAGACCACATGTATAACCTGGTAAGCCCTCCACAAATATCTGAAGATGAACAGTGGGAATCTTCTAAGCATAAAGAAAAATCTGATCTTGAGCTTAGAAGCTTTATCTACCCGTAGTTGAGCTGAGACCACACAAAGTGGCCACAAAACTGAACCTTGAGCACCATTCAGTTGATCCACAACCTTACAAGATGGAATAATAGAGACAACCAGATGAGACCAGATATCCATAGCAAAAGCAGTACTACCAGTGCCAAAACTCCAGGTGTCTAGGTCCCACCACAAAAATGCAAACAGCAAGAGGAGGTAAAGGGGGTTAGGGAGTATGGGGGGAAGATACTGGGGGGGGGATACTGAATTGGCTTTTAATATGTGAGAAAAGAATAAATAAAAAGGAAAAAATACAAACAACATGAATAACCAAAAAATATGTCTTCTCTAGAAATTAGCACCTCTACTATAATGTCCTCAGGGGAAAGCAACTTAGTTGACGCACAAGACAGTGCTTTCAAATAACAACTATAAATATGTTCAAGGACCTCAGTGAGGGTATAAATAAATGCCTAAATGGAAACTGCAAAAGCACAGTTGAATGAAATAATGTAAACTATCAAGATATGAAGTTGAAATTTACAAAAGAGAATAAAGAAAAGCCAAACAAAACTCAAAATGGAAAGAAAGCTCAGAGGAAGCTAACACCAATAGATTGCATCAAGTGGAATTGAGAATATCAGATCTTGAGGACAATGTAAAGGAATTGTGCCACTCGGCCAAAGAAAAGACAAAACATACAATAGAACATGCAGAAAAGACCAAACCTATGAACCATAGGTATAGAAGGCATAGAAAATAATTTAAACAGAATCATAAAAGAAAATTTCCCAAATCTAAGGAAAGGGATATATGTTGAGCTACAAGAGGCCTACAAAACACCAAAATAAAACTAGAGAAGAAACTCTCCACATAATCAAATAGGACAAAGAAAAGATATTTGAAATCTACAAAAGAGAGAGATGAAGTACTATATAAAGGTAGGCCCATCATAATAATACCAGGGACTTTTCAATGAAGACTTTATAAGTCAGAGCCTGGGCTGATGGACTGAAAGACCACTGGGCCACCCTAGACTATGATAGCCAGTATGATTATCAATCATAATCAAAGGAGAAAGACAAACTTGTCATGATAAAAAACATACTTAAGGAATTTATGTCCACTAAGCCAACTCTACAGAAGATACAAGAAGGAATACATCAGTCTGAAGATTAAACAACCTCAATAGAGCACAATTCCAGAATCATTCATCAAAAGAAGTCTAAAAACAACAGAATAACAGGAATTAATAGACATTGTTTGATAGTGACTCTAAGTATAAAAAGATACAGAGTAACTGCACTAAGAAAGTAATTTTGACTGACAATAGTCTGCTTTTGTATCCCCATCTATATGCATAGTTACAACTTGAGGTCATCACAAACTGTTTACAAAAAGCACTTGTAGTTTTCAAATAAAAAAAGTGTCCTGCATCTTATATAAGTTTTAGAAGGGGTCCCTTCACAAGTTCTTATAGTTCACCTAATAAACTTCATTTTTCTTTACAAATTCAATGACCTCAAGAGTTAGATAACCAAGATATTTCTGTCGTTTTTAAATGCTAATAAATCTTCCCAAGTACTTCTGCAACAAAACACAACAGGATTCCCCCTCCTCCCACCCCACCCCCCAAAGATTGCTTCTAAAAGGGGATAAAGGGTGTGTTGGAGACTTGGTTGCTTGATTTTTTTTTAAATGACATAAAGAAGCAAGTTGAATATGGGGAGCTGGAGGTGTAGCTCAGTTTTGTAGAATGCTACCTAGCATACACAAAGCCCTGACTTAAACCTTAGCTCCACCTACAACTGTGCCAGGGAGCTCACCTGTAATCACTTTAGAGAGCTGCAGGTATTCCCAGATAACCACAAATTGAAGGTTATCCTTGACTGCATAGTAAATGGGTTGGCTGTCTGAAATACTTGAGACCCTGCCTCAATACCTAGATGAATGTATAAACAAATAATTTAGGACAGAAAGGAAGTGGAGATGGCTTGGTTGGGAGATGGATATGATCCGAGAGGAGTTGCAGGAGGGCAAGCTGTAATCAGAACACATTGTATGCAAAAAGTCTTTTCAATAAAAGTTGAGTGTGGCTGCTTAGAAAGAAAATCTTTTTCCTATCATCAAAAGCAACCACTTGTAAATCCTACTGCCATTCTTTTTGGAATTTTCCTCTTTATCTCTAACAGATACAAAATACATTGCACAGGTATTTCCATCTTTCTATACCCTAGAATACTTAGATGCCCATACTTACCTTCCTAATCCAGGTATGGCCCAGGTATGTTGCATTGTTGGTATAGTGGTGAGCATAGCTGCCCAATTCTGGTAGGTTGACAGACGGTATGAACATGTCAGTTCTTTTCTACTCTTTCTACATTTGCCCTTAGTCAACTCACACATAGCTGGTACTCTGGACTAACTGCCTTCATGGCCTGATGCCCAGCGGTTATCCTAGAGACTTGTTACTTCTGTCTGGGGATTACCTTCAGGCAGCACTTCTTTTGGAGGCCTTATGTCCTAGATTCTATTCTTTTGTTTACTTTCTCTTAGAGCATGGTAAAGCTCCTTGAATTGTCTTTAATCTTCTCTGATACTTATTCAGTAGTTAGATACAACTTTGTAGGGTAGAATTTGTTTTTGTTTTGTTATGCATAATTTTGAAAATAGAGTTCTAGTATCTGTTTTTAATATTGCTACTGAGAATTTGAAAGCCTTTCTGAGTCCTAATTTTCAAATTTGTAATATTTCCATTTTGTTGGCTGATTGCTTGCTTTCTTGCTTATTGTCCTAAGAAAATTGTCCTAGTGCATGGACATTCAAGGCAGTGTGTCTTTGTCATCATTTTCCTTTGTGATACTGCCTACCTGATGGACTCTTCAATTTAGAAAGTTGAGCAAAGCTTTTTCTCATTTCCTCACCATGATTTCTTTTTTTTCTGCTTTTATTGTACAATCAATACTATATTATTTGTTTTAAGTTTTATAACTTTGGAGGATTTTAGATTTGTTGTGTTTGTATTTCATATAGAGTGAAAGGATTGTGTTGAATAAATGTGGACATAAAATGCAAAAAGGGGGGCATAGGTTATAATTTATTGTTTTAAGGAACGAAAGTCAACCAATACGTGTCAGGGGGAAAACGCATCAGTTTACATAGATTATAATTTTAAGGGAAGCTCATTTAGTGTCAGGCATGACTTGGATTTAACAGTATCAAGCAATGCAATCTGTCTCTTCCAATTAGCTATGCTTACTTTCTATTTCCATATATTATTATGACAGATCCTCAAAATCCCAGCACTGTACTAATGTTAAAATTCTTGTACCCTCTTAGACCATGGTTTTGTAAGTGATTTCAAGTCAGGGTACTTTACATTCCAGAACTACCTGGTGAAGAAAGAGATTCTTTTCACTGATGAATAAAATCTGGTTTCTGTTCAACATTGGGGTGCAGTGTGAGTTGTCCTACTCCAAACATAGTGATCAACCAGCATTACCCAATATTGGAGAGCAGATTTTTTTCATAGGTAAGAATACTTTATGAAACCACATGTTCACCGGGCAGTGGTGGCGCATGCCTATAATCCCAGTACTCTGGGAAGCAGAGGTAGTCGGATTTCTGAGTTCGAGGCCAGCCTGGTGTACAGAGTGAGTTCCAGGACAGCCAGGGCTATACAAAGAAACCCTGTCTCGTGAAAAAAAAAACAACAACAACAACAACAAAAAAAAGTTCACCCTCAGAAGCATGGTCTTCTAACTGGAGGTGATGAGCAGCCCTAGCCAGAGTATGATGAAACACTGCAAAACTGAACCCAGAGAGTTGCTTGGAGCAAACTCCTGAAAAGGGAATCCTAGAGAGGCTAGGGCACGTCACACCGCAGCTGCTCTTAGAGAAGGTTATCAGACAGTGTTTAAGGAAATAAAGACACCTATGTGAGTGTGGACTGAAGACCATAGAGACTATAGAGGCCAGAAGTCATGTAAAGGCAATAGCTCTGCTTGTTTAAAGCAAAGGTGGTGTGAAACTCGGGATTCTCTGCCTCACCAGGTTATTTTTTCAGCAAATTTATTTTTGCTATTTTGCTTTGCAATGCTCCTTGAGAATCCCCAGGACTAAATCAGCACTGTTTGTAAGGGCAAGTCTAAGACTTAGTATTCTGCAGATGTTTGATGACTAGAGGCTGAGTGAAAAGACTTCAAGACAATGTCTCTTGGTTTGGCAAAGCAGAGACTGCTGCAGTACACTATCCTTATCTCTTCCTTTCCTCCTCACCTGTTGACTGATGCCCAGAATAGCCTCAAGGACTTACTGCTTATGAAGCAGCTCACATGGCTGTGTTCATATGTTCGAGACTCTTCCCTACTTTTATCTTCCATTAGTTTCAGTGTATCTGGTTTAATGTGGTGGTCTTTGATCCACTTGGACTTGAGCCATTTCATCCAGATTTTCCAGTTCGGTTGAGTATAGGCTTTTGTAGTAGGTTCTGATGATTTTTTCCCCGATATTAGAATGGCTACTCCAGCTTGTTTCCTGGGACCATTTGCTTGGAAATTTTTGTTCCAGCCTTTTACTTTGAGGTCATGTCTGTCTTTGTTACTGAGGTGTGTTTCCTGTGTGCAGCAAAATGCTGGGTCCTGTTTATATATCCAGTGTGTTAGACTATGTCTTTTTATTGGGAAACATCCATTGATGTTAAGAGATATCAAGGAAAAGTGATTGTTGCTTCCTGTTATTTTTGGTTTTAGAGGTACAATTAGGTTTGTGTGGATATCTTCTTTTGGGTTTGTTGAAAGATTACTTTCTTGCTTTTTCTAGGGTGTAGTTTCCCTCCTTGTGTTGGAGTTTTCTATCTATTATCTTTTGCAGGGCTGGATTTGTGGAAATATATTGTATAAAATTGGTTTTGTCATGGAATATCTTGATTTCTCCATCTATAATGATTGAGACTTTTCCTGATTAAAGTAGTCTGGGCTAGTATTTGTGTTCTTTTAGGGTCTGTGTGAGATCTGCCCAGGATCTTCTAGTTTTCATCATCTCTGGTCAGAAGTCTAGAGTAATTCTGATAGGTCTGCCTTTATATGTTACTTGACCTTTTCCCCTTACTGCTTTTAATAATCTTTCTTTGTTACGTGCATTTGATTTTTCGATTATTATATGGGGCAAGGGATTTCTTTGAGTTAGGGAAGTTTTCTTCTATAATTTTGTTGATAATTTGCTGGCCCTTTAAGTTGAACATCTTTATTCTCTTCTATACCTATTATCCTTAGGCTTTGCCTTCTCATTGTGTCCTAGATTTCCTGGATGTTTTGGGTCAGGAGCTTTTTACATTTTGCATTTTCTTTGACTGTTGTGTCAATGTTTTCTATGGTATCTTCAGTTTCTGAGATTCTTTCTTCTATCTCTTGTATTCTGTTGGTGATCTTGCATCTATGACTCCTGGCCTCTTTCCTAGGTTTTCTATCTCCAGGGTTGTCTCCCTTTGTGATTTCTTTATTGTTTCTGTTTCCATTCTTAGATCCTGGATGGTTTTGTTCAGTTCCTTTATCTGTTTGGTTGTGTTTTCCTGTTATTATTTAAGAGATTTTTGTGTTTCTTCCTTAAGGGCTTCTAGCTGTTTTACCTGTTTTCTCCTGTATTTCTCTAAGGGAGTTATTTATGTCCTTCTTCAAAGTCCTCTATCATCATCATGAGATGTGGTTTTTAAATCAGAATCTTGCTTTTCTGTTGTGTTGGGGTATCCAGGGCTCACTGTAGTGGGATAACTGGGTTCTCATGTTGCCGTGTTCCCTTGGTTTCTGTTGCTTGTGTTCTTGTGCTTACTTCTTGCCATCTTACCTCTTGTGTTAGCTGGTCTTGTCTCTGGCTGGAGCCTGTCCTGCCTGTGGGCCTGTGATCTTAGGTGTAATGGCATTCCTGGGACACCAGCTTTCTCCAGGCATGATTTGGATCTGCAGAGCTGTGCCACAGGGTTAACTCCGGGCCTCATCATGATTTCTACAATTGAGATGTTTGACTTTTTCATTTTGCAGTGCTACAGATAATACTCAAGACTTTTTTAATGCTAGGCCAATATTTATATCATTCAATTAGGCTTTTTATTTTTTGTTTAGTAACACTGGTTGGTTAGTTGGTTGGTTGGTTGGTTGGTTGGTTGGTTGGTTGGTTGGTTTTGTTTTGGAAATAGCATCTCTTGTAATACAGACTGGCTTTGAACTCCTGATCTTCATGACCCAACCTCCTCTACAACAGTATACCTAGTTTCTTTTGTGAGGGTAGGTGTGGTTTGTTGTTGTTTTTAAACAGTGTTCCATGTAGGTCAGGCTGGCCTCAAACTCAAATGAGTAGCCAAGGTTAAACTTAAATTCTTGATCCTCCTGCCTGCCATCAAGTGCTAGGATTACTAACATGAATCAACACCACCAATGAACTTAGTGCCTTTCATTTCTAACAAGCTTTGCTTACTGATATGTCTTGATTATAATTTTTCAGTAATTTGAGGACTTTTTTCATGAGCTGGTCAAATTCCCTAGAGAAAGATAGCCTGTTACTGGCATTGTGGGGGTGGGATAGAGATGAGGGAGAGCTAGGGCTTTCACATGCAGTCTTGTCTTAGTGTATCTAGTGGTCTCTTAGTACGGATCTCAGCACAGTATAGGCGTTGACTTTCAGGGTCTGGCTTTCACTGTGCTTACAACTAATCTTCACCACTCCACATTATTCGTGAATTCTAAAGGCCTAAACATATTTCTATAGATGTGTAGGGATCTCATGGGAAATAGTTCTTTGTGCCTTTTTCATTAGATTCTAGGTGAGACTCATGATTCAAACTGTAAAATAATGAGTATTCTTAAAGTAATAGTTAAATTTTATGAAATGCTAGACACTATTCTACATATGGTCCATGTTTTATCTTCTTTAACTTTCAGCAAACCTACAAAGCCAATGTTGTTCCTCATTTTAAATGAAGAACTGGAGGTACAGAAAAGTTAAAAAGACTGCACAAAACCACCCAGTAAATTAATGGCAGAATCAGGATTTAAGTCCACTCTGGTTCTAGAGCATGTTTTAAACTTAGCTATAATATGGATATTACTAATAGTTTGTAAATTTGAGAATAACTCAAAATGATGCCCCCAAACTTGTTAGAGTTGTTTCTACAACGTCTTTAGTGGATCATTTCTCATAATTTCACCAATGTATATAGTTCTTTATCACATAAAACCCATTGAAACTTGATTATACTGTGAGGAAATTTATTTTTGGTGCTTTTGGAAAAAGCCCATGATGGCTTCAAACCCACAGTATGGTCTAAACTGGCCTCATTTTCACAGTAATCCTTCCAAATATGATTATAATTACAATAGGCTGTGGGTGTTTTACCTCTGTATTTTGGGAGGGTAAAAGAGGTGGTTATTGGTTTTGTTGTTGTTGTTGTTTTGTTTTGTTTTGTTTTTTGATGCAGATTCTTGCTGTGTAATCAAGGTTGACCTCTGACTTGCAGCAGCCCCAACCCCTGAGATAATAGGTTTGCACTACCTCACCTAGCTGAGGGAAATTTTGTTGTTGTATGCTGGGGAAGAGGAATACATACATGCCATGGTGCACATGTACAAGCCAGGGCAGAAAACAACTTCTAGAAGTCACTTCTCTCTTTTCACTTTGTTGAAGTAAGGTCTCCCTTGCATTTTGCCACCAGGTTAGCTGACCAGTGACCTTTAGGTGACTATCTATCTATTTCAATGTAGATTGCTAGAGTTATAGGTGCATGCCACCACATCCAGCTTTTTACATGGGTTCCAGGAATCCTACTTAAGTCACCAGGTTACCTGCTGTGCCATCTCTCTGGATGTTGATATATTTTTATATGTATGGGTTTTTTGCCTGCATGTATATTTGTGCATCACATGCATGCCTGGTGCACATGGAGGCCAAAGAGGGATCAGATCTCCTGGAACTGGAATATAGATGGTTCTGGACTGCCATGCAGGTGACAGGAATCAAACTTGAGTTCTCTGGAAGAACAGCCATTACTATTAACCCCTAAGCCATCTTTCCAGCTTGTCCTGGAACTTTTTAAAATATTTTTTTAAAGATTTATTTATTTGTTTGTTTAATGTATATGAGTACACTGTAGCTGTCTTCAGAAACACCAGAAGAGGGCATGGTTGTGAGCCACCATGCAGTTGCTGGGAATTGAATTTAGGACCTCTGGAAGAAAAGTCAGTGCTCCTAACCTCTGAGCCTTCTCTCCAGCCCCTGGAATTTTTTTTAAACTATTTGCTTTAAATAAAATTTTGTTCATAGAAAACTGGTTGGTATTGAGATAATTGCAATTCAGCATGATTTTTGGTTGCATGAAATAAATGTAAATTGGTTACTTAACATAAAACAGCAGTAAGAAATACAAGGGATAAAGCATGCCAGTATTATTTTCCCTTTATTACTAATTAATATTGGTAGTAATTTACTGCTTATTAAAAGCCACAAACATTTACCTGTTGTAGAGGAACTTACATTTTCTTTATTAGGCAGTTACCTTAATTTTTACAAAACTGACATTGTTGCTAGGCCATTTTTACCACAAGTTAAACATTGACTGACCCATTTTGCTTTTTACTTTGTCATGCCAGGTTACTGAAACCTGAAATAAGTATGTTCTAAGCATTGGGTAACCATTATAATGTATTTAGAACTAAGATCCACATAAAGCATGTTGGTTCCTTCTTTCTTACGTCACTGAGAAAATACATTAGACCTTAAGACACTGGAAGTGTTCTCCTATATAAAGAAGCATGATAGCAAAATGGCAAAAAGTACATTCAGTAGAATCTGTTTGGCCCTAAATTACTGACTCTTGTTCTATAAGTTAGCTCAACTTTGCAAACAGTTAAAAAAACAGAATATGTCTTGATTTAATTTGACCCTATGTCAGGCTGTTATACTGCAGTAAGGGTCCTGCTATCCACTTGTTTACAAAGTGCACATCCTGCATGTAAAGGAAATGTGGTTAATACAAATTTAAGCACTCCAAGAGTGCTTTCGCATATGTTAATCAATGGGCAGCTGCTGCCATTATCCAGGCCCTGTCATACAGTTAGCTAAGCAGGACCACAGGGGCCTAGAACAAGAATTAAGTCATACTGGGAGTGGTGCTGCCTCTGTTTAGGTGAAAAGCCACTTCAGCAAGTGGAATAAAATGTATAGAGTCGGGTGAGATTACAAGGGACATTTTGCCTCTTGAGTTTGGAATGGGAAAATGAGCTACACCCCACTAATATCATGCACTATGGGAAGAGATCTTGACCCTGAATTTTTCCATTTCTTCCCATTATTAGATGGTAATTTCCCTTTAGGTATTCGGGTTTCTCTGTTATATCCATTAATAAGAAGATGGAAAGAGAGTCGCAAATTAAAATTTTTTTAAGTGTCTATGCCTGTTCAACTCTGTACTTCCCTATGTAGAACTAAGTCAGAAAATCATTCAAGTGAAGACTATGCATTTTGATGTTAAGAGATTCCACTCTTACAGGATAGACAACCAGTTAACAACATGAAATGAGGTAGTGATGGTTTTTGAAATGAAATAATGTTTGATAGAACTTCAAGTTTCTATCTGAACCTTGACCACACTGTAGAAACCTTAGGAGGAGGGGAGTTCTGTCAAGCACCAGATTACAGAGGGAAAAAAATTAATCTAAATACTAAGGGAGAAGCCTGTGTTCTTTTGCATGATATTTAGCAGCAAGAGCAAGAAGAGGGATGTTTCTTTCTTTGTGTAATGTGCAGTAGTTACAATAAACACAAGATTTCCAAATCTCAGAGGACTCTCTTGACAGTTGCTTGATAACAGCTTTTTTCATTCCATAGTTTTGACAGTTTGTGTGTGTTGCCATATCTAGTGTAAACTAAAACATCACTGTCATTCTGCTTTCCTTTTGTATGTGGCTCTTTTTTTCCCCCGTCTTTAGGATAATGAAAAAGATGGGCTTTTCACTTGTAGACTAGAGTAAGGCAAGTTGTGTGTGGAGATTAGTGTGTGTTTATAAATTTTGAAAGATTCAAGTTGACAGCAGAACACTGCTTTAAATATTTTTTTCTCCATATTGCTTCAGTAAAATTATTGGTGGGTTGTATAAGTTTTCTCTTAATCTTTTGATAAATAGCAAATCTTAGGCATCTGTGTGGGGACTTATATTACTTATCAGTGGTTACTGAAAAACCAGTGACTACAATAAACATCTAGTGCTCCTGGCTCTGCACTCCTAGACAAATGGTAAGTAATCAGCCTGTCCCTTTTGTTAGCCTCAACATCCTGCCTTCCCTGCTTCATTGCTCCTCTATCCTCAAGGATGCCTCCCTTCCTGTCCCACGGGCTTCTGCTGGGTTTATAGTTAGAATGCCTCACTGGTTTGATTCCACAATAACGGGATGCTGTTGATGTTGTTTATTTACCTGGTCTTTGTTTTTCTCAGTAAATCTAGGAGCTAAATTGCATCTGTGCTGTGGGAGAGGCTAAAGGATAGGTAAGAGGCCTGGAATATGAGTCGGGATCAGAGTGGCATTTTCTCATCAAATACAAACTCTTATCCTCCAATCCAGGAAGGGGTCCCATACCTGAGACACACCTACACAAACACCCCAGCAACCTTTCAGTTGTAGAAATCTCCATGAGGTTATTTTGCCATCAAACCGAATTTGCTGTAGTGTAGCAAAGTTCCCAATGCAGTCATCTGGCATGTTACAGACAAATTCCAATTACTTTTCTACTTCAAGCTATTGTTAAACACTACAAGCTAGCTGACAGTAAAATTATAAATACAGGTGTTGTCACACTACACTATAATCAGAATTTTAATTTGAATTTTCATTTGTAAAGCCTTTTTTTCCACATGAAAATAGGAATAGAATTAGTTTTATTGACAGTAAAAAGACATTTTGAAAGCTTCCTAAATCATTACCTGTATTTAGCAGGAGGAAAAATTGTATATGTCCATGTAAAAAGAAGAGTTTTATTATCACATATTTACTCATTATATTTGGTGGTAAATAAAACGGGGAAGATGTGTTTGACATATGATTGATGGAACTCACTGGGTTTTTGCTTCATCAGAACAATAGACCGACATAAATATATATTTTGCTTTTGTTTTGTTCAGCTGTTACTAATGCAGACCTGTAGACAAAATCTTCGAGCAAATTAAGTACAGCCTGTTGGGAGTCTGCATGCAATGCTGTGAACTTTTTATTTGGCAATTTTCTCTTCTCACCCAGATTCCTCATCTGTGGAACTCTCCCCCACCCCTTGCATGGTGGTTGGAGTGGGTTCCCCCTTCTCAAGTCCCTTTTTTTCCCTCAAGGCATTTAGTGTCGTGTCTGCCAGATTTCAGTGATGAGCAGCGAATTGCTTTTAAAGTGGGCATTATGCCAGTTCAGCAGCACAATGGAAAACCAATCTTCCACCATTCTACTTTTGATGCTGTTATTGTAGCATTTTAGATAACTGCTGCCACAAAAAAAAAAAGAAAGAAAGAAAAAAAGATGTGCTCAATTGCTACCAGTTAGTCAAGTTAAATCCAGAGTAGCATTAAAATTACTCTGAAAACTGTTTGTCAGAGGTCATGTGCCGTCTGCGGTTGCCACGCATAGGATGGATATTCTGTTCGGGTGGGGGTTTTCCCCTTTATTATTACTGTGACTGACCAGCTCTCTAAATAGCCCTTCACTACCTGTTTACTTATTGTCTTCACCTCCCTGTTGAAAAAATGTGTCAAGCAGAAATGTTGAAAAGTTTCTTTAAAGTGCTGGAAATAGCAGGAGAGTGAGTTGTTCAGGGTGCTAGAGTTTGTACAGTGTGAAAGCAAAAAAAAAAAAAAAAGTAGGGAGAGAGCAGGAACATAATTCTCTGGTTTCTATAGCAAGATTACTGTTTTCTTCTTTTTATCTTCACTTTTCAACCACTGGGTTCACTGTTCTACTTTTTTTTTTTTTAATCGCACAAGTGGAATTTATCCTCTCTCTATCTCAGTCTCCTCCCCCCCTTTGCTGGCTTTGCCTGTGAATGAAAGGGATGTGTACTATGGCTATAGGACAGATGGCAGCTGTATATGTTGTATTTGATGTATTTTGGAGTGAGTCATATTTTAAAATTCAAGGCCAATAGATGGGCTATTTAGAGGATAGCAGTAACAATATACTTCAAGCTTGCTTTGCTTCTTCAGAATTTAGACTTTAAAAATTACATAAATAACTCCAATCTGTGCTCAAAATAATTGAGTGATGATTTATTGGCTGCTTTGCAGTGATAATAAAAGCAACTCAGTCTTCTGAACTGTGTGTCTTCTAAATAATACATCTCTCCATTCATATGTGGATTTTTCTCTTTGTCTTATTCATGTCTGTAGTAACATCAGACATTAAGCCCCATGGAGGCAGGCGTTTTGTCTTTTGTCGTTGTTGCTGTTGTTATTGTTTTGGTCCATTCTTGTATTCCCAGGACTTAAAACAGTATATACTAGACACTCAGGAAATATTTGTTGAAAGAAGCAACAGTTCAAGCTTCTGTGTGTTTAAGTGTGGTATATTTACTTACCTAAGGATCTTTCTCTCCAATTAAAGTGATAACCTATGAGAAATATAGCAAACATTTTAGCTCACCTTTTTAGTTTCCAAATCTTCCCTATGATAAATAATACATGACACCAGTAAGAACACTAAATATTGCTGAATAAACAAGTAGAAAAGCCAAAACATAGGTTATTTGCAAGTAAAGGACATGGTACTTTGATGATAGAAATATGAATAGAAGGACTGTATTGGTCACTATCATGAAGTGTCTATAATATCTAACACACATGCATGCAATACACACATGCACAAACACCAGAAAAAGACTTTGATGGTGTGATACTTCTATTATTTATAACTATAGTGCAAACCATTCACTTATGCCATCTAAATAAGCCCTTTGTACAGATGGTCCTACTAGTGGGAAAGTTTACCTGAGTGGTGGTATACATGTGTGAAATCCATTATAGCCCTTGATATCTAACTTTACCTCTTTACCTTTGTCTCTTCTTTGGAATTGTGGTTTATGCATTTCTGACCAACCTCTACTACCATCTCTACTGAAGCTCCCTGTTCCCAGCTGCAAAATGAGGCCTATAGGTCAAAACTAGGTTTCTGAGAATTCTGTGACTTAAAAAAAAAAACAGCATAAGGGACACACACACACAGAGAGAGAGAGAGAGAGAGAGAGAGAGAGAGAGAGAGAGAGAGAGAGAGAGAGAGTTTTTCTTTTAATCATTGAATTATAAATGTGACATAGTTTTAAAGGGATTGCAACAATTTGCAAATCAATAAGACCCAGTTTATAATTAACTTTGGACTAAGCATACAAAAGTTACCTTGAGCTAGGGATATGGCTGAGCTAGTATTGGAAGTCCTGTGTTCAAACTTCGCCCCACAAAAAAGAACGAAATCTATATGATAAAAATGATGAGGGTGGTCCCTGGTTCTGCAAAGACTCAGTGAAAAAGTATTTGGCAAAACCAGAACGGGGAACTGGGAAGGGGTGGGAGGGAGGACAGGGGAAGAGAAGGGGGCTTACGGGACTTTCGGGGAGTGGGGGGGGGCTAGAAAAGGGGAAATCATTTGAAATGTAAATAAATTATATCGAATAAAAAAATGATGAGGGTGAAAATGCACAGCAATGTAGGGATTCTTCCTTGGTAGCTAAAAATGTGCATACTAAACATCACAAATAGGGATGTCAGTTTCTTACATACTCCTTCAGAAGAATCCCTTGGCAGAAGCCTTTTTTTCTAAACAGCAGATAAAAGACTTAGGCTTTACTATAAGGGTTATACATTTCTTTAAGGAGATTCTGGAATGTAAAATACAACATTTCCTAGAGTGTTCTCTTTCTGTCTCCACCACCATTAACCTTTATCTAATAGCAGCTACAAAGACAACCTGAAGGATTCAGATTTTTATTTTAAAAAATTTAAACACATATAAAGCAGAACAATTTTATACTACATGACCCAGTCATCACCATTGTATACCCACAGAAAATATGAATGTGGTTATTTTAGCACCCTATGTCAACACTAGATGGCATTCTAAAGGCCTTTAGTTGTCCATATCAAAAAGGGAAATCTTATGTGGGTATGCTTAGGAGACATTTTTGGGATTTTGTTTGGTTGTGTTTGGAGCTGAGCTGATTGAGGTGGCCAATGCCTATAAGCATATAATCCCAGGATTTGAGAGGCCATCATAGGAGGATCATTACAAGTTTGAGGCTGGGCTGAGTTACCTAGTGAGACTTTAAAAGGAAAACAAATAGCAAACTGAACAGTAGGTAAAAGGTTTTCCTGTGTGTGTGTGTGTGTGTGTGTGTGTGTGTGTGTGTGTGTGTGTGTGTGTCCTAGCAGCATAGCCTTACAAAAAGCCTGTTTGGTCTTGCTTCGCACATGAATCTGATGATTCTTCTGTTTGGCTTATAGAATCATTATCATGATAAAAATAATAGGTTATTTCTTTCAGGCTCTTTTTATTTTGCAGAGTTTGTTTTGTTAGGGGAGGTATTTGCTTTTGAGGTAGGGTCTGCTGTGTTGCCAGGATGGTTTTGAGCCCATTGGGCACATCTAACTATGTTGCCAAGATAATTTTGAGTCCATCGGGCTTGTCTTGCTATGGTGCCAGGATGTTTTTGAACTCCATCAAGAGATCCTCCTACCTCAGCCTTCAGTGTAATCTATATGCATTCAATACAACACCCAGCTAGGGCTTATATCTTTTGAACCCTCTAAACCAGAAATTGACACGCTTTCTCTATAGAGTCAGTTGGTGAAATCTCCAGTTTTCATGACCAGACAGTCTCATTACAATTGTTCAGTGTCACCATTGTAGCTGTAGACAAAGTAATACATGAGCATGGTGGTATCCCAATAAAACTTTATTGACAAAATGAATCATGGTTTGATAACCTTTGTTCTCTAATTGAGAAATGTGGACTATAAAATGTCAAATATCATTGCTTCAAGTAAGTAACCTCTCATTTGGGAGTCACTTGATATGGCCAGCGATTGTCCAGTCTTATAAAGAGAGGATTCCTGGGCTGGTGAGATGGCTCAGTGGTTAAGAGCACTAACTATTCTTCTGAAGGTTCTGAGTTCAAATCCCAGCAACCACATGGTGGCTCACAACCATCCATAATGAGATCTGATACCCTCTTCTGATGTGTCTGAAGACAGCTATAGTGTACTCATTTATAATAATAAATAAATCATTAAAAAATAAAAGAGGAATCCTAAGGGAGGCCATGTCTTTCAAGAGGAAATGTCTTTCTTTAATAGTTTGTATTTTAATTTTACCAAAGTTTTTCTACATCCTAAAAGTTCAAATTAAATTCACCTAAGCTTGTTTATCAGTGGCTTCACTGAGACAACCTTTTTTTTTTTTTTTTTGGTTTTTTTGGATTTGTTTTTTTTTCCGAGAGAGGGTTTCTCTGTGTAGCCGTGGCTGTCCTGGAACTCACTCTGTAGACCAGGCTGGCCTCAAACTCAGAAATCCGCCTGCCTCTGCCTCCCAGAGTGCTGGGATTACAGGCGTGCACCACCACCTCCCGGCTCCCCCCAAGCTTTTTTATTAACAAACCTTGATCTTAACTGTCATGGAGAAAGGATGCCAATATTAAAGTAGCTAAATACAGTACTGGCCCCTATTAACCTTCCCAGAACAAGTTTTCAGTAAGAAAGAGAGTTGGAAAAAGAAAGGCAGTGACTACCTTGGTGATTGGCCAGTTAAGCTTTCAAGTTATCTGGTCAGTTTTTAAGTTAGTAGGGAATCCTGTTTTAAGTGTCACTGATCTATTGTAATTCACCACAGTCTTCAGGTTTCCAAGAGAGAGGAAAAAAATCCATTGGCTTAATGGAAAATTTTATTTCTGATAGATCACCATGTATTGTTTTGTACAATTAAAGAAGGTAAAGAGTGTTAACCTTAAGCCAGGTGATGGTAGTTGCTGCGTGGTAACAGTAGTAGTGATGGTGGTGGTGGCCTTTAATCCCAGCACTCAGAAGGCAGGGGCAGGTGGATCTCTGAGTTCCAGGACAGCCAGGACTCACCGAAAAATTCTGTCTCAAAAGAACAAAAAACAAAAAACCAACAAATTGGTACTGATTGTGACACCCTGAAAATACTGGGTGTTTTTTTTTTTTTTTCAATTAAAAGACATCCATGAAGTCTAAAAACAAACTGACACGTAATGAATTGTCTCCAAAATGTCTTGCTTAAATGTAGCACTTGTTTCTGTTAGAAAGGAATCTGAACATGGATTAACTGAGAAAGTAGTATTTCAGACTTCATAGATGGTTCTCTAATAAGCTGAATTACCTTATAATTCATTCACTTGATGTTGACTATTGAAGGAGCCCTTGCACATCTTAAGGAAGCATTTGATCATTGAGTTATACCCCTGACTCCTGCTTTTTGGGGTTTGTTGTTGTTGTTGTTGCTGTTTGGTTGGTTCCTTTTTGTTTGTTTTGTTGGGAGAGGATCTTGTGTATTCCTGGGGGTTACAGGCACCACAGTCACATAGTTCTTAATATTCAGATTGTATCTGATGAGTCAGATCATACATCACAACCATTTTACGTAGACATTAAAGTCAATGCAGCCAAAATAATGTATCTGGTACAGCATTTGCTTTCATAGTTTCCCCTTGTATAATAGGTTTGATGATAAGCAGCCATTTAAATGTCTACTTGTGACATTTTCTATTTCCTTTCTTTATTATTTTTGCTAGAATAACTGTTTGGTTTAAATTAATAAAAACAGGATTTTTTTTCTGCACAAAGCACATAGCTCATTGTTTTGGGTATAACATCTCCTATGTGCATGATATCTAACTGGAGAGGATTGTACCATCCATGAACAAATAGAACCCAAGAAAGAACTGAGAGCTCCTAGAATAGTTGAAGCTGCATCTGCTGCCAAAGTAGAGAAGAGAAATAATAGGGTATAGGAGATGTCTTGGGACACCCTCCTTCCAGAGGATATCTATGGTCTATACTGGAACAGGTAAGACTCTCGCCAAGATCTGTTCCTAGTTAGCACCTTCACAGGTAACTATAGTCCAGCCATGGTTCCATCTATTTACATTTGATCACAACTGTTTCCAAGACACTGGAATGTGCTCTGAGAACAGAAGGCCCAATGAGAAGTAGAGAGATTCAGAGGATGGGCAGCAAAAAAGGCCAGTCTTGTGCTCTTCCTAAGAGGGCAGATGCTTAGCCTTTGGTCCAGGAAATGT